>NC_136262.1:11408082-11543082 GCF_964187855.1 Myxine glutinosa | reverse complement strand
ACTCAGCACTCCCACCGATCCTGTATCGGTGGACATAAATACAGAGGGAGTGAAATCCAAGCCCGAGATCGACAGCGAACCGACGAGCAGCATCGAGGGCCTAGCGCAGAGGCTCAACATTGTACCAGGAAAACCTACTACACGGGAGAACGAGGGTGAAACCGATACATTACACAAAACCACAGAAGTCGATGCAGTTCCTCGAAAAGAGTCTGACCAACTATGGGACCAACTGCTTACTGAGCCTCGTGAATTGCGTATAAAAGGCAGGTGTTATTTGGGTTGGTGATATCAGTTGCTGTTTGTTGCTCGTATTTCAGTTGATGATTCAGAATGACCTTCAGCACATTAAGTTGCAAAATGGACTGTGGAACTCAGATTTGTAACCTGTCAGTGTGGCAGGTGCGTTCCATTTCCAAAAATGCCTGTTTATAATTCGTTCGTCATCCTTCTATTTCCACAGATATGGACTTCACTGACCTCACTGACGAAGATGATATTGACTTCCTGCAGCTCAACTTGACAACCACAGCTGATATGACAGTGCCACCTCCCCTGCCAGCCTCCTTCCTACTGCCACCCCCACCTCCTGGCTGTCCACCTCCACCACCGTTCCCTGGAAAGGTTTTCCCTTCGTCTGTGACGCCTTTTACATCCTCCAATGCCAGTGGAGTCCCGACTCTTCCGTGCAAGAAGAAGACCGTGAGGCTGTTCTGGAATGAAGTGCGGCAGACGGAGTGGAAGCACCGGAATCATCGATACGGCACTCGTTCCATCTGGGCGCTCCTTGAACTTGTGACTGTAGACACAAATAAGTTAGAGCTGCTGTTTGAAACAAAATCCAAAGAACTCCCAGCAAACAAGGTTAGAACTTAGAACTCTCTTTAGATCGGGAACTTGTATATCATCATATTCTCTGTGAAATATCCATTTTGGAGGGGTCGGTTTGGCATAGATTTTGTGCCTGCATGCTTATCTTTCATGAATTGATCTGATATTTAGGGCACTCTCGTGCGTGCTTGTAATACATACACCAAATGGTGCATTTTTGCCCTCTGCACACACCGCTTCCCCACAACTGCAGATGCAACCAACTGCAACAACCTTCTACCCCTGTTAATACACCCCAAATCCACTTTTTTTTTTGGAAATACCGACTTTTTTCTTTCCTGGAAGTTCCAGCAGTGTCCATGTGTTTTATACTTTCCCATCCCCCGCCTGCCCATGCCTCTTCCCCCCAAGCCTTCTCCCTCTCACAGATCTCCCGATGTCCCTGTTCTCTGCTGCTGTACTTGTGTGCTTCCCTCTCTCTCCCCATATTGTCTCCCGCTCCCTTTTTTGTATGTTTTATGTGTCTGCTTGTTGTTTTTTTGTGATTGATGTTAGTTGCTTACACGAGCCTCGATATTGTATACAAAAAAAACAAAAAAACCTTGTATATGTGTTCACATGTACGTCCATCCCTCCAGTCTTTCAAGAGCGCTGCCAATCGTCACTTTCTGCTTTATTCCATATCCACTCTCGCTCTCTTCTACTCTCATTGGGCCCTCCCCCACACATTTCCTTTTTGCAATTCATATACGCAAGTGCAATGTCTTTCTCTCCCTGGTCCTTTTTGATTCCCTGTCAGTCAATGTACCTGCTGCTGTCTGTCATTTAGATCCTACGTGAGCCTAGATTTCTGGAAACAAATAAAATTATATGAATAATGTACCGCGGTAATATCAGGTGGCTGCTCTAGACTAGTGAGCAAGAAGAGCGATGGATGTTAACCAGTGGTTGGATGGGGTTTGGGTTTGTGAATACCTGGGCATCGCAGCAGGGTACAGGGTGCTCAATATAAGGGGGGCAACAATATTTGTGGCAGTTCTTGAGAAATAAATGTGAACTTTTTTTCGACTCGAGGATATGGTTGAAGGGTGGGGGGTAGCAGGCGATGGTTAATGGAAGGGAAAGGTTTAAGGTGTAATACCGGTGGATGGTGAGGGGTATGACAGATTCTGTAAGTGAGATATGGTTTCGTGAGGAATTCAACTGGAAGACAGGAATTCAAGGTACCGTAAAATGGGGTGAATAGGGACAGCAAGGTGAAGTGACACAAACTGAAAAAAAGTTTGGAAACTTTTTTCGCTGAAAATTGATAACCATACTGATTTGTTGATATTTGGGTTGAAAGTGTTCTCTTGTTTTTTTAAAAAGCAACTTATAGTCCCTATTAACCCCATATATGGGTTAAATAGGTATAAATAGGATTTTTATGGCTGTCCATATTCACCCCGTTTTACGGGTTTACCCCGTTTTACGGGTGATTAGGGACAGTCACTAATACAAAAAAATAATAATCAAGAAACAATCCTGAGTTTCCAACTTATTGCTAAATTGATAGCTCAGATGGATGCACATAA
The DNA here is from genome assembly GCF_964187855.1 of Myxine glutinosa. NCBI lineage: Eukaryota > Metazoa > Chordata > Myxini > Myxiniformes > Myxinidae > Myxine > Myxine glutinosa. The sequence continues at coordinate 11,540,677 of NC_136262.1, read as the reverse complement.
TATGCACCCATAATATAAACCACGGTGCCAATTTAAAAAAAAATGGGATAAAAAGTTTCTCCAACCTGTCCCTATTTCTTGATTATTATTTTTTTGTATTAGTGACTGTCCCTATTTACCCGTAAAACGGGGTGAATCGGGACAGCCATAAAAATCCTATTTATTCCTATTTAACCCATATATGGGGTTAATAGGTTCTATAAGTTGCTTTTTAAAAAAACAAGAGAACACTTTCAACCCAAATATCAACAAATCAGTATGGTTATCAATTTTCAGCGAAAAAAGTTTCCGAACTTTTTTCAGTTTGTGTCCCTATTCACCTTTGCTGTCCCTATTCACCCCATTTCACGGTAACAGGGGTTATAGGTGTGATAGGAAAGCATGAAAGGGGGGATGTGTGGCAATCTGGCTGAAAGATTTACAATCTCGGTTGACAGATGCAGTTTAACATAAAGAATGTAAGGTGATGGAGATGGGTGAGAATAATTAAAATAGTGATTAAATTATACAAGGGGCAATCTTGGAGCATGTCACACAGGAGAAGGATCTGGGGGTGGGAATCGATGCAGGAGGTATGCAGGCAGGGCAGTTCCAGGTAGCCACAGGTAAAGCTAACAGGGTTTTCGGTTGTATTAATAGAGGGATAAATTATAAATCAAAAGGTAGTGCTAACACTGTGTAGGAATTTAGTGAGGGCTCCATGTGGAATATTGTGTACAGTTTTGGTCACCACATCTCAGGAAGGATGTAGCTGCTATAGAGAGGGTTAAGTGATGGGAAACTAGATTGATTCCAGGCCTAGCTGGACTCATCTATGAGGAGCAGCTGAGACAGGAATTTATACTTAATCAAAAAATGTCTGCATAATCAGAAAATAGTCTGAAGGAGTCAGAAAGTAGTTGATGATGAAAAGGTCTTCCTGGAAAGGTGGCGGCAGTGGAAGTGGTAAATAGGTTTAAATGTGAATTTAATTGGTACCTGGATTTGGATGCATTGGAGTATATGTTGGCAGGACTTCTGTAAGTATCTCGTGTGCGCATGCGTAATGGTATCTGGCGTTGGTGTAGCACAGGCATGATGGGCCGAATGACCTCCTCCTGTGCTAAAGTTCCTTGTGTGTGATGAGTGGGAGCATTACTACGTAAAGCTTTGGACTTATCTTTGTCTAATATATTTGGCTTTCGAAGAGCCTAGCAGGATCTATCTATGCATTAAGACGCAAAAGCAGAAATCCAATTTGTAGGAACTTTTATCAACTTTGGACCAAGTTGGAGTAATTTTCAACCATTCCTTATTCCGAGCAAGTGCGGTTTCAGTGGGATGTCTCAAAGTGGTTTGATTTGGTTGAAGTATTTTGCCTTCGGTCTGACCCCTGCAAATTTTCAACATTTGCTGTCCTTGAATCGTTTTTCTATGTAATTCTATCAAAACTGTTAATGTAATGCGATGTTGTCCAAAATATCACAATAAGACATTTATAAAGCACATCGGTTTTGGAGGGTTTATTTCATGTCACTAGAAACACCCGCTCATTTCGGAAGCAGCCTCGGGAGGGGAGGATGGGAAGGGGGATAGTGGGTGAGGTGGAGCAAATATATATTTTGTACCATGGTTAGTAATCCCCCTTGTCTACAGCAGGGGTCAGTAAACCACTTGTACTGTGGCATGTGTGCAGGTGAAACTCAAATCATCTTCCCACCCCCTCCTGTGGGATTTTTTGTGCCCATGACCTGACCTTGGGTAGTACTAACAGGTTTGCAAAATTTGGTGGAGATCGGGATAGCCCTCTTTTTTCGATAATTTTCAGATGAACACATAAATATAAGCAGAAATTTGCCTCATTTCATATGGTAGGATGATATGCTGGCCTGATACTTTTGATGATATGATGTAGTTTGTTTGAATACTTGCACAAGATAGGTATATTTCATCCCCATGCAATCCAAACCATGTTCTTTTCTACCCTTGTTGACCCCCCCGCCCCCCCCCCCCAACCCCTTCACACCCCAAGCCCTACTTCCAAATTTCCGGTTTTCCTTACTTAGAGTTTTCTTCTGTATCCATCTTGTCCACCCCATGCATCCTTTCCTGCCCCACATTCCTCTCCACCCGATTGTTTGTCTGAGTCTGCCTCTATCTTGTCCTTGAACTCATCGGTTGGTGTTTTCCCCCCTCTCTTTACTCTTTATTTTGGCCTTTTATATCCTGATCCATCCAGTGTTCTAGCTCTTCCATGAGCCTTGACTATGTATAATAGATATACGTTATATATTTATGTATATTTATATATATGATGTATATATAAATACAAATATATGAATATATAAATGTATATATACAGTATATTGCAAATAAAGTGACATGGCACTTTATATGATTTTGTTTTATGGCTGTAAAATCATATCACGGGATAGTTGACGTTGGAATGTTGCCACAGAAATGTTATAATGTAAGATCTGGTCTTAGGAAGAAAAAGAAAATCAGTATTTAAACTTCTCATATCTTATCGAAGTATTTTCATCCTGATCCTAATGATCTTTCTGGTATCTTTTTCTAGCGAACATCTACAGAAGGCAAGAAGAATGAAGTGACAGTGCTCGACTCGAAGCGCAGCAATGCGATCAACATCGGCCTCACAGTGCTTCCACCACCACGCACCATTAAAACTGCCATCCTAAACTTCGATGAATATGCACTCAACAAGGAAGGAATTGAGGTTAACGTTACATGTGAAATGAATTTTTTTGCTTGTTCCTGTTATCTTGAGTGCAATCTTGCACAAACATGAGGACCTAATTGGCATTACAAGAGGAATTGTAGATGTTGAGGGGAGTCTGGGCAAATGGTAGGAAACATGATATGTATGAAGGAGAGTTTTTAGATAGCAATATAAAAGGAGAAACTGTCATTGAGATTCGTGATAATATGGCAAATTAACCATCATGTTACTTCTTCTGAGAATGCTTTTTGATTTGACTGTATTAATCTATTATTCTTGGGGAAAAAAGCCCATCAGTCCATAAACAAATTGATAAAACACATGCACATCATCTTATGTGTTTTCGTTTTCAAGGTACACAAAAAACTTTACGCACTGATGGGTATTAACCCATATATGAATCCCTTTATTTGAACTTTTCTAGAGCATTACTTGGTTCCTCCTAAGAACACAAGGGTAGTCCAGCATGCACAAGAGATTTTTTGAATGTCCCTTCTTTTCTATCGTCCAGCATTTTCTACAAGATATGGAATGTCCCTTCTTTTCTATTGTTTGCCACATGGCACATACCTTATAAAGGGGCCTTTTCTATGCCCCTGGTATATTTCCCAAGAATGCCCTTCATTTTCCATGGCCACTGTAAGTGGCTATAGCTTAGAAAGTGGCATTCTATGTTGGGAAAAAAATATTCGACCCAGATGGGACTCGAACCCACAATCCCCAACTCCTGAGACTGATGACTTTCCTTAACCCTAACCTTGCCCAAACCTAACCCTTATCCAGTGGGCCATATATATTTATATATATTTAATTTTAAAGCAAAAACTATGGCGCTTAGGTGGAATTTGTTTTGAAAGCCATTAATTAGACATATTGTTCGATTTATATTCCAAGTTTCAGCTAGTTTCAATGTATAGTTCTTGAGATATGAGCGCCAACACATTTCGGACGGACGGACAGACACCAATGGGAATTCGAGGGTTTTCTTAATAAAACTCAAGAATGCAGAAACGGACGTTGCTCAAATTTGGAACATATTACTTCAACGTACAAAGCATTTGCTTCTGAAATACACTCGTACACTAAATACAAAAAACAAATCAAGACTGATGAAAGGAAAGAAAGACGTATATATTGCTACCTTTATGCCGAGCTAGCTTGACGCAGTAGTAGCTTCTGAAATTTGAAATTCATCCAGTAGAAGCAGAGAAACGTATTTTCAGTCCCTATGTTAAAGCTGCATACAGAGAAACGATCCCTTATATAAAGGGAGGGGTGCTTTGTGCCTCCCTTGATATATATAATAGGCTAATGCTGTCTGTCTGTCTGTCTGTCCCACCCTACAACAACAACAACAACAACAATCCCTCATTCTCATCTATCTCAACAATCTCAATCTCAACAACATCTCATCCACCCTCTCTGAAAAAATGTCCACTTCTCCCTTCGTTGACCTCCACACCCCTTCCGACCTCACTGACTACTACAACCACACTCTCTCCTCCTGCCTTGACCAGCTTGCGCCTGTAAAAACCAAAATAGTTTCTTTCACCCATTCTGCTCCCTGGTTTACCCCCGAACTCCGCCTGATGAAAACTCGTGCTCGCCAACTTGAAAGACTCCGCCATAAAACAGGTCTCACAGTTCACTCCCAAGCCTACAAGGACCACCTACAACACTACAAAGATGCCCTCTCCCGCACCCGCTCCGCCTACTACTCTCAAATTATCCACTCTGGCTCCGGAAACCCAAAAGCACTCTTCTCGACAATAAACAAACTCCTCCGCCCCCTGAACACCACCACCCAGTCATTCACAGTATACAACTGCATCTCCTTCCTCTCTTTCTTCCAACGCAAAATTGACAACATCTACAACAGCTTGACCACCGCCGCACCCGCTCCCCCTCCAACCACCTGCCCCCCCTTGTCCTGCCATCCCCTGTCTCGGTTCTCCCCAATCTCCCCTACTGACCTCTCTGAACTCCTCATAGGAATGAAAACTGCCACCTGCACTCTTGACCCCATCCCCTCCAGCTTTGTCAAGGCCTCCCTCCCTGCTCTCTCTCCACTTATCATTGCAACAATAAACTCCTCCCTGTCTACAGGCATCGTCCCACCTTCCCTCAAAATTGCTGCTGTTACCCCCATTCTAAAAAAACCTGGACTAAACCCTGACACCCTAAACAACTTCAGACCCATCTCCAACCTACCCTTTCTGTCAAAAGTTTTGGAACGCGCTGTAGCCACTCAACTCAAACATCACCTCTCTGCCAATAACCTGTATGAAACATTCCAATCCGGATTCCGCTCCAACCACAGTACTGAAACTGCTCTCCTCAAAATCACCAACGACCTTCTCCTCTCCTCTGACGCTGGCAACCTCAACATTCTCGTCCTCCTCGACCTCAGCACTGCCTTTGACACCATCGATCACACCATCCTCCTCACCCGACTTGAATCCACCTTTAACGTTACCGGCACTGCCCTCTCTTGGATTAAATCATACCTCTCTGACAGACGCCAGTTCATCTCCATCAATAACTGCAAATCCCCCACTTCTCCCCTCCCCCAAGGTGTCCCCCAAGGTTCAGTTCTTGGCCTCCTCCTCTTCATCCTTTACCTGTCCCCCCTCGGTCACTTGATCCGCCGTCATGGTCTCCAATTCCACTGCTTCGCCGATGACATCCAGCTTTTCATCTCCACCAAGTCCATCTCCACCGCCACCCACTCTATCCTGACAAACTGCATCACTGAAATAAAATCCTGGCTTCAAATCAACTTCCTCAAGCTTAACTGTGATAAATCTGAAATAATCATCATTGGCCCAAAAACGCTCACAAAATCCACCCATAACTTTGCCCTCAACATCGACGGTATCCCAGTATCCACCTCCCCTCACATCCGGAATCCTGGCGTCATCTTTGACCAAACCCTTTCCTTCGACAAATACACTAAACAGATCACAAAGTCAGCCTACTTTCACCTGAAAAACATTGCCCGTCTCCGTCCATCCCTCTCCTCCACGGCTGCAGAAACCCTCATCCACGCCTTCATCACCTCCCGTCTGGACTACTGCAATAGCCTCCTCTATGGTTCACCCTCAAAAATCACCAATAAACTCCAATACATTCAGAACTCCGCTGCCCGTCTACTCACCCATTCCCGGACCCGTGACCACATCACCCCCATCCTTTACAAGCTTCACTGGCTCCCCATCCCCCAGAGAATCCAGTACAAAATCCTCCTCTTGACATACAAAGCCCTCCATAACCTGGCCCCATCCTACCTGGCTGACCTCCTCTCCAGACACACTCCCACCCGCAACCTCCGCTCTGCTGGTACCAACCTCCTGACCCCCCTCCATCCGGACCAAATTCAGATCCTGGGGGGACAGGGCCTTCACCCTCTGGAACTCACTACCTCACACGATCAGAGACTCCTCCTCACTCACCACATTCAAAACATCACTAAAGACCCACCTGTTCAACACTGCATTCAACATTCAACCCACAGCATTTAACCCCTGACTATCTCTTCTCCTTCTCCCTCCTTTTGCTTTAAATATTTCCCTATTGATTCTTGTCTTTTTGCAATTGTGGTTTTCATGTATTGTTATGCATTATGTTTTCCACTCTGTCAAAGCGCCTTTGGGCTACTTGAAAAGCGCTATACAAAATAAATGAATTATTATTATTATTATTATTAACAACAACAGGCATTTTAAGGCCATTTTCCCTGCAAGAGAAGGGGTTAGCCTTGCGGCCCCCATGACAATCGTCTCCATTTTGCCTTATTTTCTGCATCTCCCCTTGTTAACCCCCTTGCCCACATTTCTTCTTCGGCCATCTTTAGCCAAGTCTTTCTCGGTCTTCTCCGTCCTCTACTTCCTTCTACGTTCATTTCCATCACTGAAACTTAAAAAAAATTTAAATTGAAAAAGAAAGAAAGAACTGAAAGAAAACTGAAACTGAAAAGTCCCATCCTGAAACAATGAAATTCTTCTCAGTGCAAAAAAAAATTATTCGGTAAAAGTTGCTTCAAATTAATTCAAGCCTATAGAAAATTGTTTTTTTTCAATCAGACAGTAAATTTAACCTGGACGGTGTATGGGCAACATGACCGCTGCCTCGATTACTCCAGAAAAAAAAATGTTTCCTCTTAAGAAATATATAACCTTCCATTTTTGAGCTTTTTTAGTCAGCGCAAGAATAAAAGGCTTCCTTCTTTTTCTATTTTTAATATGGTATATTTTTGACCACGGGCTTCTGCTAGTCGAGAAATAATTGTCACAATGATTTTTCTTTTGCAGAAACTTTTGGCCATGATCCCAACGGAAGAGGAAAAGCAAAGGATCCAGGAAGCACAACTCGCACAGCCAAACATCCCTTTAGGGCCAGCAGAGCAGTTCCTACTCACAATGGCGTCCATCAGTGAACTTGGTGCCCGATTACAACTCTGGGCCTTCAAAATGGATTATGAGAGCATGGAAAAGGTAATTACAGGAAATTATGGGTCACAAAGCCAACTTAAAGAGTTGATGCAATTTTGTTTTTTTGCCAGACAGCCACAAGTTACTTCAATGCTGTGTCATTATGTTTCCAATGGAAAAAATCTTGATCTTAATATTCTTTGGTCTAAAGGTGGGATGATTGTTTTTGTCTTAGTTTTCTTCTGTCAAGTCTACGAACATAATTACACCTGGTTCTGTGTATGTTGGATTATTTTGCCCCCGTTGGACTTAGTCCGAAATGGGGGCTTATTGATTGGGTCTCGTCCACCTGTCTGTCCGTCCGTGCATCCGCAGCCATATATCAGACGTGTATGGACCGATTTTGTGCATACTTGGCACAAAGAGAATACATGAGAGTGTACATACGCAGAAGATTTTGTTTTGTAATCTGACCAAAGATGGCCGACTGGCAGCCTTTAACTCCATACAGCAAAATTGCTAAAACCACTGGGCTATGGCATTTGATGTCTTTTTGTCCCCCGTTGCACCGCGGAGCGAAAGGGCGACTATGGTTTTCCCCTCCGTCCGTGTGTGCGTGCGTGCGTTGAAACTTGAGCGGAAGCAGAAGGAAGAAGAAGGAAGAAGGAAGAGAAGGAGAAGGCAGAAGAAGGAGAAGCTATTGAAAATTGGGTCGCCACGTCAAAATCCAAGATGGCCGCCACCATATATATGTCTAAACCTTGTGGGCGACATATCTTGAAAAATAAACGAACTACTAACTTCTAATCTGGTGTGTGGGTGTATCTACGCATAAGGAAGAACGCTATTGAAAATTGGGTCGCCACGTCAAAATCCAAGATGGCCGCCGCCATGTATGTCTGAACCTTGTGAGCGGAATATCTTGAAAAATAAACGAACTACCAACTTCCAATCTGGTGTGTGGGTGTATCTAGGCATAAGGAAGAACGCTATTGAAAATTGGGTAGCCACGTCAAAATCCAAGATGGCCGCCGCCATGTATGTCTGAACGTTTCTTTCGAGGCTGTCCATGCGCTCACGCTTTCAAATTTAAGTAATTTTTTCACAGTTGTGTTTTTGTCGTGGCTGTATCTGTCTTTCAGTGTGTGTACTTGTGGTGTGTCTTTGGTAAGATTCTTGGTGTTGATTTTTCGTACCTGCATACAAAATCGTCGGTTATTTCGTGTCGCGTATTCTGAGGCCTAGTAGGTTTCCGTGTCCAACCTTGGGGCCTTGTTTTTCTCTCAGCGGTTCGTCGATTGCGCTGCAATTACTTTCGTTCCCTGTTTTTTGTCCCAGTCTTTCACCCCATACTTCCTTGTTTAAAATCTCAGCTCAGAAAAAAAAAAAAAAATTTCCCCTTCTCTGCTCTAATTCGTTTATTCGTTGTTCTTATTTGCTCGTTCGTTCTTCGACCACGTTGTTCGTGATCACGTTGTTAAAAATGTTTAAACTTTCCCCTGAAGAACTATTCTGTCGTATATTATAACACCTTTTTCTTCTTCTTCTATAAAAGGATGCTTTCGACTTACTCACCAAATCTATTCATTCCAAAAAAAAATTCCATCTCTTACAGTGCCTCTTTCATACATTCCCTAAACTCCCCTGCTCTCCACCCCCCCCCCCCCCCCCCTCCAGCGTCCTCAAACGTATTTTTGACTCGAAGGTCTCAAGAAATTCATTTTGCAATAAATGTTCGTTTCCCATGAATCGTACACTTTTCGAAATCCAATCTCAACCCTCCCCTCCAAATCTTCCCCATCACCCCTTCCCTCCAAAACTTCCCCATCACCCCTCCACTCCAAACCTTCCCCATCAACCCTCCCCTCCAAATCTACCCCCTTACCCCTCCCCTCCAAATCTTCCCCATCACCCATCTCTTTCAAATATTCCCCCTTGCCCCTCCCCTCCAAATCTTCCCCATCACCCATCCCTTTCAAATCTTCCCCATCACCCATCTCTTTCAAATATTCCCCCTTGCCCCTCCCCTCCAAATCTTCCCCATCACCCATCTCTTTCAAATATTCCCCCTTGCCCCTCCCCTCCAAATCTTCCCCATCACCCATCCCTTTCAAATCTTCCCCCTTGCCCCTCCCCTCCAAATCTTCCCCATCACCCCTTCCCTCCAAAACTTCCCCATCACCCCTCCCCCCTAAAACTTCCCCATCACCCCTCCCCTCCAAATCTACCCCCTTGCCCCTCCCCTCCAAATCTTCCCCATCACCCATCTCTTTCAAATATTCCCCCTTGCCCCTCCCCTCCAAATCTTCCCCATCACACATCCCTTTCAAATCTTCCCCCTTTCCCCTCCCCTCCAAATCTTCCCCATCCCCCCTTCCCTCCAAAACTTACCCATCAGCCCTCCCCTCCAAAACTTTCCCATCACCCCTCCCCTCCAAATCTACCCCCTTTCCCCTCCCCTCCAAATCTTCCCCATCACCCATCCCTTTCAAATCTCCCCCCTTTCCCCTTCCCTCCTAAACTCCCCCCACACCCCTCCCCTCCGAGACTCTCCCTCGCTCCTCCCCTCCTAGACTCCCCTCTCACCCCTCCTCCTCAAAGCGTCCTCCCCTCTTCTTCCCCCTTCCAACTTTCACCTTCATCTCCCCCAACCTTCTGCCTCGCTCTTCCTCCTCCTCAAATAACACCTCACTGTGCCTCACCCAATCACCATCAAACCTTTTGTCCGCCCCATTCTTCCCTTTCTCCAAGCTATTCTGAAATCTCTGACACACCTTCAACAGCTCTCCCTACCTCTTCCTCCTCTTCCACATCTTACCCTACCCCGCCCCCCCCCCCTGTTCTGTATCCGATGCTCCCCCTTCCTCTTCATTAACGGTATGGATCTCAAAGAACCGGGGCCTTCGCTCAAACTTGACTGATCTCTCCATACAGGTTGCTTCTGACAAACCAGACGTAATCTGCTTAACAGAAACTTTCCTCCTTCATGATGTCTCTGATTCCTTGGTATCTCTCCCAGGTTACTCCCTCCTCCGGTATGATAGACCTGAGCCTCGTCCTGGAGGTGGGGTTGCTATCTTTATAAAAAACTCTCTTCCTCACTCGCCCTGCACTGCCCTCTCTCCACCTCACCCCCAGGAATACCTTTGGCTACGGCTTCCCCTTCGCTCCCACCTTTTGTTCATATGTGTGTTGTACCGTCCACCAAACAGTGATGACTCCATCTACATCTCGCTGTCTGACAATATGGACCAACTTCTATCTACCCATCCCAACTCTCTCTTCCTCATATGTGGTGATTTCAATTGTCACCATGCCAGTTGGCTGGGTGTGGGTACCTCTCTCACCAGCCATGGCTCTTCAGCAAAGGACTTCTGCGACTCACTGGGACTGACACAATCTGTCAATTTCCCGGCCCGGATCTCAGTCAACGGAGCATCTTCTCTTCTGGACTTGGTTATGACTAACTTCCCTGAAAATGTCTGTTGCTCTTCTTCTGCTCCAATCGGCTCATCTGATCATGTGCTTGTTAAAGTGGACATCTCTCTGACCATTCTCAGAGAGCCTCCTCAGCGTCGACGAGTCTGGCATTTCACTCGGGCCAACTGGCACGGTCTTCAAGCAGCCATCAATCATCTGGACTGGTCTCCCATCTCTACCGCCTCTGACATCAACTCATCCTGGGAATTCTTCCAAAGTAAATTGCTCTCTCTCATGCACAGATTTATCCCATCTCGTCTTCAGTTGTCATACCCTTCCTCCCGTCCATGGTACACGTACACGGAATCTTGTGGTGAGGCTGTTGCCCAGAAACAACTTGCTTTCGTCTCCTGGAAAGCAAATCCAACGGAAGGAAATCTCATTTCCTTTCACAAAGCCCGAAACAAGTGTGTGTCCACCCTCAGGAGAGCCAGGAAACAATATCTCTCCGTTCTCAAGACCGAACTCTCTTATCTGTCTCCCTATTCCAAATCCTGGTGGCATCTGGTCAAATCTGTTTCTGGTGTTTGTTCCCCCTCCATCCCCTCCCTCACCTCAAACGGCTACACGGCTGACTCCGCACGTGAAAAAGCTGAATGCCTCAACTCTGTGTTTGCCTCTAAATCTTGTGTCCCAAACCCATCCCTCTCTGTACCCACCATACCCAGTCGTACCCAGCTGCTCCTGGACTCTGTGTCCTTTCCTCCTGACAAGGTGGAAAAGTTTCTGTCAACCCTCGACTCTGATTCTGCAACTGGACCTGACGGCATCATCCCACGGGTACTAAAATCCTGTTCTTCCGCTCTTTCACTCCCTCTCTCGGTTTTCTTCACCCTCTCTTTTGCTCAAGATCATCTGCCATCTGCTTGGAAATCAGCCAACATCACCGCTTTGCACAAAAAAGGTGCAAAAACAGATCCTAGCAACTACAGGCCAATCAGCCTTCTCCCAATTATCAGCAAAGTCATGGAATCCATCATTGCTTCAGATATTAAATCCTTCCTCCTCTCCAATGGCTTGATCTCTGATCATCAATTTGGTTTCAGACCTGGTCACTCTACTCTGGACATGCTGCTTCTGCTTTCTCAAAAATGGATGGAGGTCCTCAATGCCAAACAGGAAATTAGAGCTGTCTCCCTCGATATATCACGTGCCTTCGATACGGTCTGGCACCCCGCTCTGCTCACCAAACTCTCCTCCTTTGGTATCCATGGAAATCTCCACGCATGGCTGGCGGACTTCCTCTCTAGTCATAGTCAAAGTGTGGCCCTGAATGGGTTTCTCTCATCTCCTCTTCTTGTTCTGGCTGGAGTTCCCCAAGGCAGTGTTCTGGGCCCTGTGCTTTTTCTGGTCTTCATCAATGATCTCTCTGACTCTTGAAAATCCTCTCTATCTCTTTGCTGATGACTCTACTCTCTGTCGCTCCATTCCTCATCCCTCAGATCGGCAGTCTGCAGCCTCCTCACTCTCTGCAGACCTGGACAAAATCACAGACTGGGCAAACAAGTGGAACATGTCTTTCAATCCTGACAAATCTCACACTCTTACGATGTCTCTCCGAAAAGACCGACTGGACAACCCTCCAATCCACTTTCTGAATAATGCTCTCCAGGAAGTTCTGTCACTCAAGCTTTTGGGTCTCACTATCTGCCATGACCTTTCCTGGGAAAACCACATTTCAAATCTGGCCTCCAAAGCCAGTCGCCGACTGGGCATCCTCCATCGTGCGAAGTCCTTCCTTGGCACACCTGAGCTCCTCACCACATACAAGGCTTTCATCCACAGCTCAATGGAATACTGCTCTCCCCTCTGGGCTGGTGCTCCTGCCTCACACCTAGCTCGTCTTCACGCTGGTGAAACCAAAGCGTTCAGAATCATTGGAATCTCCCGCGATGAAGCTAACTCCAAGGGCCTTTCACTCACTCACCGCAGGCAGGTTGGTGGTCTTTCCATCTTCTACCGACTCCTCTTTGGCCTTGCCCCCCCAGGTCTCTCTGGGCTCTGTACCCCAAATATTCCTCCAAGTCGCACAAGATCTGCCTGCAACCCTCTTATGGTTAAACTGCCAAAATCAAGACTCTCTGCTCACCTTCACTCCTTCATTCCTCTTTTCTCCCACCTCTGGAACAAACTCCCTCACTCTCTTCAATCCCACTCCACCCTCCAGGTCTTTAAAACAGCTGTTCACCACCATCTGTTATCTTCCCCCATCCAAAACCTTGATCTTTTCTACCCCCGCTAATTTCACCCCAAATCCACTTTTTTGAAATGCCAACTTCTGTCCTGGAAGTCCTTGGTGTCCTTGTGTTTTATACTTCTCTCACCCCCCCCCCCCCCCCCCTTCCCACGCCTCCTTCCCCCAAGCCCTCTCCCTCCCACACATCTCCCTGCTCTCAAATGTTATGTTTGTGTGCTACCCCTTCTCTCCCCATCTTGTCTTCCGCTCCCTCTTTTATATATTTTGTTTGTCTGGTTGATTTGTTTGTGAAATAAATGTTAGCTCTTTCACGAGCCTCGATTCAGTATACAAAAAAAAAAAACAAAAAAAAAAAACCTTGTGAGCGAAATATCTTGAAAAATAAGCGAAGTACCAACTTCTAATCTGGTGTGTGGGTGTATCTCGGCATAAGGAAGAACGCTATTGAAAATTGGGTCGCCACGTCAAAATCCAAGATGGCCGCCTTGCTTCTTCCACTTTGTCAACTCACATCACTTCACCGACCGGGGACCTAGGCGTAAGGCTTGTACTCCTTGTTTTCTCTGCAAGTACGTGGCTCGTAGAACAGCAAGGCTGCATTGACACTGGGATAGTGGGGAAACAATTGGGCACAAGGGAATGGCCAGAAGAGGAAGACAGAGAGGAGGGCAGGAAACCCTGAAACCAGCAAGTCGGAGGGTTGGTTTGGGAAGGGGTAATGGGGGAAATAAACGTCAACGGTACTGGTATTTACTATTTGAAGACAATTGACAGAGTTGGTGCAAGTACTTTTTTCATGCTGAGAAAGGGGACATGACTGGGGAACACAACTTGAGCAAGAACCGAGGTGGGAAAAACATTTTTTTAACTGAATGGAAAATAATTGCCAAATAAAGCTGCAACCCTTTTATGTATTCTCATATTGCTGGAAGGTTAAAATATAAATGGCGATTAAGAACTTGGAAAAATAATTATCCACACATTGAACAAAAGGGACACGAAGCAGCTGCCATCCTTCCTACTCTTACCATCAATACCTTTCTCTGTGATCCGACTCTGATGGATTTCAAAGCCAAAAACACTTGTATTCCAAAGCTCAATCGATGTGGTTGGGTGAGAGTCAAACATGAGTTTGAGATTCTGGTGTACCATACTCCGTTACAGAGCATCGGTGCTGCCGGGGCAGTTTCTTGGCAAGGGTTGTTTACACTAGGCTGTTTGCCATTGCCTTTCTCGTAGTAGTTAGGGCAGGAATTTGTATTTTTCCATACGAGAGAAATTTAACGTCCATCCGAGAGACGTCACACACATTGATGATTCCCCCTGCCTGTGAAACACCAGGATGACAGTTTATAGCTGGGTCGGGATTCAAACCCAGGCTAGATAGCTTAGAGGTGAGTGTGCGCACCTCCAGGCCATCGTGCAAGCTCTAATTTGAGATACTGGTTGGAAAATACATAGAAAGACACAAATGTCACTTCACCTTTTGCTTTAAGGTTGAACGTGTTAAGTTTCTCTTCGAGGTCATGGGAAAGTTTTTTTTTGTTTTTTTTGTTTTTTTTTGCTGTTTCACTGTCCCATGAATGAATGTACATATTTACTTTCTTTTGAAATGTTTCACCGTCCTTATATTTGCTCCTTGTTTTTATTGCCCCCCTATACGCTTATTGGCAAAACAAATTCCTTCATGTAAAATACTTTCTCTGTTTCCGTTTTCTTTTCTTCTTGATTTCAACTTCTTGAGTTCATTGGACTGATATCCCAGGTGTAAAAGGTGTGGACCCACCTATAAGTAGCATTGTGGAGGATTTTGAATTAAAGTTAGAAACTGAGCCTGGTCTCAAGAGAATTGCCATGTCATTGCAAGTGAAAACCCAGCTGGCTCATTCATGACATTGAAGGTGGGGTTCATCTGCCTCCCCCACGTGATCTGGTTTATATCTGAAGCAGATCTCCACACATGGTGGTTGACTTATAGCATTAACAACTAATTGCCATCCCTTCCACTAATGATAACTTTTCCATATACTGTACATGATTAACTTTGGATACTTCCTGCTCACTAGTACCTGCTCACTAGCTCACTTGAGTACCAGCTTGCTGGGATGAATGATCACGGTGTGTACCCCGATTTAGAATAGGTACACCGTATCCCTGCGCATCGTAAGAGCGTGACCAAGGGTTGGCGTCAGGAAGGGCATCCGGCCATAAAAACATTGCCTCAAAATAGGGAACCATGATTGTCATGGGGCCCGCAAGGCTAACCCCCGCTCTAGCGGGGAGAATGGCCTTAAAACGATCATTCATTCATTCATTCATTCACTTCCTGCTCACTAGGTCTCTAGGCTGGGTTTTCATGGAATTATTAAAGAAAGAAGAAGAAAAAGACGTAAAATGGTCATAGCCCCCATGGTTTACAGTAATTTTGCTGTGCAGAGTTAAAGGCCGTCAGTCAGCCATCTTTGGTCGGATTACAAAACAAAATCTTCTGCATTTGTATAATCTCATGTGCTGTGGTTGTGCCAAGTTTGAACAAAATCGGTAAATGGATCTCCGAGAAATTGTTGAGGCGTGGTCAATATCGGGTTTTTTACAACTAAAATGGCCGCAAGTCGACCATCTTTGATCGCATCACGAAACAAAATGATATGCTTATTGATACCATCATGTGTTGTCTTTGTGCCAAGTATGATCAAAATCGATCCATATATCTCCGAGATATGGTTGTGGACGCATGCACGCTTGTATGGCCGAGACCCAATCCATAAGCCCCCATTTTGGACTATATCCAACGGGGGCTATAAATTCCTGATTAACACAAGGGCGATCAAAGTTGAGGTGAATATTTTTTATTGTCCAACTAGCAGGAGTACCCGGCGTTGCCGGGGAGGGGGCGAGGGAGGGGGGGGGGAGCAGGAGAAGGAAGGGTGAGGAAGGGAGTGGGTGGAGTGTAAGGGGGAGGTGAGGGGAGATGGAGGGGAAATATGTACTACATATACATCTTTTGCTGGGGGGGGGGGGGGAGTGGTAGCTTTGACAGGCCCTTCCGTTTCGGGGGAGTGTGGGGGGGGGGGCAGGGGGGGAAGGGAAGGAGGAAAAATTTCTCCGTGCAAAGAGTGCTTCATAACATCAGTATTGCACAGTGTCCAAAAAATACATTTACATAGAGACATTGTAAGTGTCCAAAATAGGAAATTGTAATAGAGGGCACCATCACCAGGTGGCGCTACACGGTACATTTACATAGAGAATTTACGCCCCTCTCCCGGTCTCCCACGCCCCAGAAAGAGGCCGCAGCCACATAGCCTATGTTACCCCCCAGACAAAGTTGTATTTGTATTTGTACCCCGAGTAAAGTATAAAAGTGTTTATAGCTGGAGTACCCGGCGTTGCTCAAGCGAAAAAGAAACATTAACATATTTGAAATGAGGGAAAATATAATGGAAAAGCAATTACATCCAAATCAGACTCCATCACAAATGTCAAATCAGAATTTTACCGTTTCGTTGAATATATGCAGTGCAGGTGAATGTGCCGTTCATCACGTTTCTGAGTTAAGTATGATGACATTCAGGAAGAAGAAGAAAAAGCTTTACCACCAACTTCGACTGCTTCCGGAATTGTTTGATTTATTTGTGTTCAAATGTCTGGTGATTGTTTTGTATTTATTTATGCGAATGTGTACTTGTATATAACTGTCATTGATCAAAAAAGTTTAGGCCCTATCGAGCGATTTAAAAAACAAAACAAAAAAACTAATTTTATTTATTTATTTATTTGTTGCCTAAAACACTCCCAGGCCCTCACTGATGAACCTCTGAAAGTTTGACGAAGATCCGTTCAGCCATCTCTGAGAAAAATGGCGGCATACAGACACACAGAAAGTGTGTCTGTATGCACCGACACACAGACACACATACAGACACTCTCTTATATACAGACTTGGCATTTAATATGGATTTTTTTTTTTCTTGACGGGTTTACTTTATGAACTCAGTATATCAATCTGGTGAGTTTCTTTTACCCTTCGGTGATGTCTTTGTTGAAAGAACCATGCCACTGATTGTCTTTCGCATTAAGAAGTCAATAACAGGATTATATCACAGGTGGCGTGACAAAATGTAAGGACAGGTACATTTGACGATTGGCTTCACAATCGGGTATATAAGGGTTGTTGCATTCTGTATTCGTGGAAAACAACTGCTGCACGTCTACAAAAGTTATTGCCGCTTCCTCTGGAGATGGTCCGTCAACTTGACAATGCTGTTTGTCATGGAGTGGTGGCTTTACGAAATTCTGGCATGAAACAACGTGCTATTGCTCGGCAGTATGGCATCACTCAAGGTCAGGTGTCAAAGATCCTGAAACTAAATGCTCAGAGGGGTGTCCCTACTCCAATACCGAGGCCAGGACGTCCACGCAGAACCACAAGGAGAGATGATCGCCAGCTGCACCGGTTAGTCTGCAATGGCCGTACCAAGTCAGCTAATCGGCTTAGGGCTGAGTGGCAGCAACTGACAAATGTGCCTGTATCCAGAAGGCTAGTCAACCAACGACTGGTTCAAGCAGGCTATCGTGCCAGGCATCCCCTGAGAAAGCCACGCCTGACCAGACAACACAGCCAGCACCGATTGCAGTGGGCCAGAGAGCACCGTCAATGGCAGCCAGGACACTGGAATCACGTGACCTTCAGTGACGAGTCTAGATTTCTGGTCTATCGTCAAGATGGCCGCGTCCGAGTGCGCAGACAAGTGCATGAAGCCCACAACGAAGATTGTATAGTGCCAAGAGTCCAAGCTGGAGGTGGTGGGGTGACCGTTTGGGCTGCTTTTCATGCAGGGGGCAAAACTGACCTGGTTGTTCTGAATGGAAACCTGAACCAGTTCAAGTACAGGGTCATTCTGGAAGAAACATTGCTTCCATTTGCTCGTGCAGCCTTTCGAGGAAACTTTGTCTTCCAAGATGACAATGCACGGCCTCATCGTGCTCGCATGATCCAACACTTTCTTGCTGACTGTGGTGTAGAGCATATGGAGTGGCCTGCCATGTCCTCGGATATGAATCCGATAGAGAACTTGTGGGCAGAATTAACGCATCAAATCGACAACTTGGACCAGCAGCCTACCTCTGTGCGTGAATTGCAGCAGACTATTATCACTGCATGGCAAGCGATTCCTGTCCAAACCTTGGCAAATCTCGTGAACAGCATGCCTCGACGTGTACGTGCGCTCCTGAATGCTCGTGGGGGTTACACGAAGTACTGAACTGCAATTTTACTGTCCGTAATCCCAGTCATAATTTAGCTTTTGTTTTTGTTGAAATTTTTTTTGGCTAATGTGCAAAATAAAGAGATACTTCTGGAAAACGTAAAGAAGTTTAACACAGTACTGTCCATGAATTGAGTTCGATATCAGTTCACATCACTTTCAAGGATCAATTTATTTGCTTCGATATGTCAAATGTGGTTTTTGTTTCTTTTAAAGGTCACATTAACAAAATCTAGAATAATTTCAACATAATTCCAATGAACTTTTGGTTCCAAGTCATCTTGAAAAGTAAGTTCACCCCCACAAAAAAAGTATTCCACATTAAATGCCAAGTCTGTAGTAGAAGATGTAAGAGCGATTGTTCAATGTTGAAATCTTGTGTAATGATGTTGTCCACAGGTTGGCACAAGTCTAGAGGTATTTACACTTACCTCCAAGCTTTCTTTCCTGGGTTTGAATCCCGGACCGGCTATAAACTGTCATCCCGGTGTTTCGCAGGCAGGGAAAGGCCATTCCTCGGATCGACGGTATATCGGGTGTCCCATCTATGAGCATTAGTTGGTGGACCTCAAATATCCGCACTGTGTCCTTCCTGAAGAGTAGGCACCCTGAACAAATTACAAATTTCTGCACACTCAGTTAAGTGTCCTTCATTGAAGCGATGACCCGTCTCGGATTGTAACCATAGCCAGGAAATTGGTTTGGCAGAACCGACGATCTGCACAGAGAATAGAGCACAAGACAAGGAGAGATGTTGTCTCTCCTGAACAAGTTCTACAGGAAGTGCCATCATTGCTGATCAGATCCTTCTTGGCAAAACCAATGTGGCGACTGATGTACGGTAGTCACGTGTGTTGTGAAACAGGCATATCACTAAATTCCTTGTGAAGAACATCAAGCCAGCTGAAATCCACAAGAGACTGTCTGCACAATTTGGTGATTCACGTTTTTCATGTCGTTTTGGTGTAAACAGTGCAGGAAATTCAAAAATGTCTGTGAATGATAAGTCATAACTTTGAGCATTCTCAATGCAACAAACCGCTGTCATCCAAGGAAAACACTTCATTTTGGAAAATCGCTGGATTACTGTGTGTGAAATTACAGAAAATAATTGGATGTCAGTGTTGGAGGTATGGAAACTATCATTCATTTTCATTTTAAATTCGATAAGGTTAGAGCAAAGTGGGTACCAAACTGGACAACTGGACAACCCTCCCATCCACTTTCTGAATAATCCTCTCCAAGAAGTTCTGTCACTCAAGCTTTTGGGTCTCACTATCTGCCATGATCTTTCCTGGGAAAACCACATTTCCAAGCTGGCCTCCAAAGCCAGTCGCCAACTGGGCATCCTCCGTCGTGCGAAGTCCTTCCTTGGCACACCTGAGCTCCTCACCACATACAAGGCTTTCATCCGCAGCTCAATGGAATACTGCTCTCCCCTCTGGGCTGGTGCTCCTGCCTCACACCGAGCTCGTCTTCACGCTGTTGAAACCAAAGCATTCAGACTCATTGGAATCTCCCGCGATGAAGCTAACTCCAAGGGCCTCTCACTCACTCACCGCAGGCAGGTTGGTGGTCTTTCCGTCTTCTACCGACTCCTCTCTGGCTTTGCCCCCCCCCCCCCCCAGCTCTCTCTGGGCTCTGTCCCCCAAATATTCCTACAGGTCGCACAAGATCTGCCTGCAACCCTCTTCTGGTTAAACTGCCAAAATCAAGACTCTCTGCTCACCTTCACTCTTTCATTCCTCTTTTCTCCTGCCTCTGGAACAAACTCCCTCACTCTCTTCAATCCCACTCCACCCTCCAGGTCTTTAAAACAGCTGTTCACCCCATCTCTTGTCTTCCCCATCCAAAACCTTGATGTTTTCTACCCCCGCTAATTTCACCCCAATTCCACTTTTTTGAAATACCAACTTCTGTCCTGGAAGTCCTTGGTGTCCTTGTGTTTTATACTTCTCCCACCCCCCCCCCCCCCCCTTCCCACGCCTCCTCCCCTCAAGCCCTCTCGCTCCCACACATCTCCCTGCTCTCAAATGTTGTGTGCTCTCAAGTGTTTGTGTGCTTCCCCTTCTCTTGTCTTCCGCTCCCTCTTTTTATATATTTTGTTTGTCTGGTTGATTTGTTTGTGAAGTAAATGTCAGCTCTTTCACGAGCCTCGATTCAGTATACAAAAAAAAAAAAAAAAAAGAAAAAAAAAAGCGCCTTCAAATGTTATCAAAAGGTAACTCAACGACAGAGCTCCTGTTACACGACCAGCAGAAGGGATGTCATTTCTTGAAGAAGATTGTGGCATGAGGAGAGTACCTGAGTCTAACCAAGGCATGCAGGCATGGACTGGAGACATTCGTGGTTGGTTCCCATCACTGAAAATAAATCCAAGGTTCAGATATCCTCCTGGAAATCTTATGCCAATGGTGGTTTAGGCCTCAAACTGTTTCATCCCCATGGAATTTATTGAACGTAGGAAAATTCTCAATGCACATTACTGTCACTAGTGAGGTACCCGTGCTGTGCACGTGTGGACGGCCATAAGCAAACAGACAATGCAGAAACGGTGAATGCTAAAGCATGAAACCAATAAATTCCACATTCCTGTAGCACCTTCAGTCGCACGTCAGACATGGACAGCAAGTTCGTGAAGGAATTCCATGAAAAACGTACCCGTTCGTAAACAAACAGGTACGTGTGTTCCATTCCCAGTCAATGGCGAATCTGCATATGGCGATCCGCGAATTTCACGTTTAGAACGTAAAACCGTCACTGCATTTCGTCATTCACCCGAACTCGATATCTCTTTTTTCATTCCAAACAGCATAACTCCAATCACAAATTAAATAAAATTAATATAAAAAAATAAACTTTTAACAACATTCGTGACATAAACAAATATTTAAATCCTGATGTGAAGTTCCGTACGGTTGGGTGAATACAATTACGAATTCAAAATCGTAATTGGATTCACTCAATTCCAATCATACTTTAACAAAACGATTAACACGATTAACGTTCAACGATTTAACATTACGATTGAATGTCGGTTGTATTTGGATATTATCAAACCCGTGCATTGCCGTCGTCTGTCCACTTCCGCATTCGCGGCAGGGTCATAATTGTCATCAAAATCTAAACAGTATTTGTAGAATTTCAATAAAAGCCACCTCACTGTTCATATCGGTAAATATTATTCCATCGTGTTTGGAAAAACTGGAAAATTGGAAAATTGGAAAAACAATATAGCCTATTTTACTCCCAGGGCTCCCTGGAATACCCACCCAAAATACTGTTGCGATCGGTTCAGCCGTTTTTGCGGTACCTTCGAACGGACAGATGGACATTTGGTGAATTATAGTAAGATAACATTATGATTATTATTATTATTATTATTATTATTATTAAGTGAAATAAGCAATAATCAAACGATGGTCAGCTATGCTGTCTCAGGATGTCACATGCTCAACATCACATGATAATGCTCAACGTCACATGGTGAATAGCCAAATAGCAGAGATTGAAAGTTATAAATCATCCCTCGTACAATCAATATCTGTCATTGAACATCCGGGTGGAATTAAGTTTACGAATGATGAAGATGTCCAAGGAGATGCCTTGATATGGTTGTGTACCCGTTCCAATGATTTCTCGACATCAAGGCCCTACCACATCAATGGGACAATTGTGAAACTTGTAGCAGGGGGACATCTTGAGAAATAGCTTGTTTCAACGTCTCTTTACTTTGTTTTACCTGCAACGTGTTACAGGTCTACAAGAGCTCTGCATGGTTGTTGTTGTTGTGGTTGTTGTGGTTCTTGTTGGGAGTCGACTTTTGAAATGTTGACTATTGGTGGCGTGCTGAAGAGGAGGGGAGTGTCGTTGAAGCTGAAGGGAAAGGTGTATGCTGCATGTGTGAGAAGTGTTATGATTTATGGAAGCGAGACATGGGTAATGAACGTAGAGCAGCAACGAAGGCTGGAAAGGGTGGAAATGCGAATGGTTCGGTGGATGTGTGGAGTATCGTTGAGAGAGAGGAAGACAAATGATGAATTGCAAAAGATGATGGGAATAGAGCCTGTGATGGATGCTGTGAAGAGAAACGCATTGGTGGGACAGTTGTCGGACCCCACCCACATTTGTCGCTTGACTCCACCTACCATGGCCATATTATGCAGCCAAAATAGTATGGCCGCCATCTTAATTTTCTGGTGGGCATAACACATCAGGCTTGTACGCCTCTGATGGTTATATATTGCCCAGGTTTGTTGTGTCAGACTTCCATTGGCTTTGGTTGGGTCAATTTTACTGACACCAAGGGTATAGGAGCAAAGGTGATGCTTGTAACAGGAGTTCATGATTTCCTGATGGAGCAATTTGCACAAGCAATGTTAAAACAATGACGTCAGTGTAACCATTTTGGGGGTGGGGGGCATTTGTAGACGAGACTGGAATTGAGAACATGGAAAAAGGTTGGGGGAGATGAATGGAATGAAGAGGAAGGAAGGGAAGAAGTGTGTAAGGGGTGTAGAGGCGGAGGAGAAGTCAAACCTTCTCCATTTTGATTTTTATTGAAAGTATTTTATTTATTTTAATGTTGGTCAAAATGTTTATTATGGACGTTAGAAGCAAGGAAATAAATGAGCAAAAATTCGACGGGAGCGGAGAACATACTTACCTGTGAGTGAGAGAAGTTTGATCGAAGAGGATTAATTGGAGTATGAAAGATCCCTTATACTTTCCATACTTATTAATAGTACACTAGTAGATTAGAGCCCGATTGTGACCAACCTGTTCTGTTCATCTTCATCTTCGGGATTCCAAAGACATGGCATAAAGCACGTGTTGTGGTATTCCTCAAACCAGGAAAGGAGCTTACACACTCAAAGATTTGCAGACCAATATCACCGTTGTGCCATCTCTACAATCTGTACGAGCGTTTGATCCTCAACCGATTGACGCGTCTCGTGGAAGAAAATCTCATTCCAGAACAGACAAGGCGAGTCTTGTGTGGGCCAAGTCCTCAACCTCACCAACACATAGAGGATGTTTGTTTGCCAACTGGAGCTGTATTTGTCGACCTAACAGCAGCTTATGAGACAGTCCATCACTGATGACTATTGACGAAGGTCTACCAGATGCTGAGGGACAATCAACTCAAAAGGATTTTGGAATCACTTTCTTAGAATAAGAGATTCTATATCACACTTGATGGAAGACAGCCGATGATGTAGATGGAGGATTGGCCTGCCATGGAGCAGCGTACTCGCTCCTCGGCTGTTCAACATCTACACCAGAGACCACCTGATATCTCCAGGGCCCAGAAACCTTTTGTACATTGATGGCTGTTGCCATAGCTGTTGCAAGCCTATGAGTATGTAAAAATTAATGGTCATCTCACAGCTGCTTTGTCTAGACCGTTCTCATATTACAAGGTAAATCCGCTTCGTGCTAACCTGACCAAGACAAAATTCACCCTTTATCACTTAAGGAAGCACAACGCCAACAAGAGACTGATCATCATTTGGGACAGGAGAGGAGAGCATTGATGCATTGCATCGACCCAGTTTACCTGGATGTGACACTAGACCGAACTTTGTCTTATAAGGCGCAAGTAGAAAACACAACGGCTAAAGTGAATACTCACAATGATATCCTCAGAAAGCTTACTAAGTCGAAATGGGACGCTCATCCCTCCACCTTCGAGCACAGCACTAGCCCGATAACAGAACAGAAGAATATCCCTGCCATGTGTAAGAAAGATCTTCCCATGCTAATAAACTAGACCCTTCGCTGAATGATAGCTGCTGATCCATCACAGGGGTGCCTGAGACCAACGAATGTCAACAGCCTAACGTCCTTTCCGGCATTTCCCCTCCAAGTATCAGAAAAGCCACAGCAAGCAGAATGGAGTCACCTCCTGCGTAAACATACTGTGCATCGTCAAGAGTAGGCTAAAGTGAAAAAAGAATTCCATCGACTCTGCAAAACCCCTTGAAGATACCCCAAGGAAAACACAGCAGGACTTTGCACGACACACTTGAGGAAGCTCTCCAGATGCACCTCAAACCAGAACAACAACTGCCACAAGGTGGGAAGAACAGCTCTCGCTTATCTGGACATGACTAAACCGTCATAGAACTGGTGTCGAAGTTCCAAGGTAGTAATAGTCAAAAGGCGTCTCTCCACGGATCCCGACACATGTAACGAAAAACGTCATCAATCATCATTGATCTGATGAATGGGAAAAATGAAGAAGTTATGACATTCTGAATTACCCTCTTAAATCTTTTAATTATCATTAAAGGAAAGAAGGTAGAGCAATGTTTACTTGTGGTGTAAAGTACCTGCATCTTTTTTTTTTAAACAAGTCCAGTAGTGTTTCAATCGCACTCTTCCCTGAATAACGTCAAGCAGGCGGCCGACCAACATCCCAACCCACCTTCTCTTCTATTCCCATCAACCCTACCTAACCCAACCCTTTTACGTGGAGGTTACTGTGTTTCTTCCTCTTCTTCGTCTTTTCTCTTCGATCTTTCCTTTGCTTTTCGGCCAACTGTGGCCATACTGCTCCACTGTCAGTACATTACCTGTTTACCCTTTGTCACCTCACTGTTCCATGAGCCGAGATCTTACAGAGGAATAAACAGAAGTTTGTTTTCCTTCAGTTTTGGGAAAATGTTGGTTCTATGTAGACAAGTTCTACGTATGTAGACTAGCCCCCGCTTTAGTGGGGAAAATAGCCTTAAAACGATCATTCATTCATTCATTCATTCATTCATATGTAGACAAGGAGATGCTCATGTTAAAGTCGTCTTGTTTTCGGAATTTATTTCTTGCAGTTTGCATTACAATCGTGTTATTCCTCGCATAATAACTCAGGGTTATCTCTATAATCCAGCAATGCTGTTATATCCCTGCGCACGCGAAGCGAAGAGTGGGGTTAAACAATTGGTTCACTTCTGTCCATCCGTCGGTCCATCTGCACACGTCGGTTTCTGATCAAGGAACAACTTCATGTCAATTGAATTTTATATTTTGAACAAGAGTCGGAAACGAAGCTCCCGTTTCACAGAACTTTGGCTCTGAATTTGTCCCGATCGCACATGCACAGAGAGGTGTGGAATATTTTTTTTACTCTGTCTCCCTGTCTAGCAGTCCAAAAAATTGAAAATCATTCCAAACAGGAAATTTACTGTTTTTAAGGATGTTATAAATGACACAAACAACAGGCACAAATAACTAATTTAGCATGCTCAGTAGGGTGATGTAATTGACGCCGGGTAAAACGGCGGTAAATGCCATTATTAATTTATTTATACAACATTGTACAATCTTTATTTTATTCAAATTGAATTATCTACTTGAACACTGGAGAACACAAATCGTCTTGCTACCATTTCCAAAAACCTCTAGTTTTGCAGTACTTTGGCATGTTAAATAAGGTGGTGTATAAGACTGCTTCGATGGTGCTAAATTTCCGGATTTTCTTTATATGACCTTTAAAATCATCATTTTATTTCAATTCAATCATAATCTTTAACACTGTGCAGTGTAAGGTGTTCTACGAACTCTATAGTTTAGAAAAACAGCTCCTGAAACAAGGGGCCTTCATCAAGAATGATGAAATCAATCTTTGACTCCTCTCCACCTCCATGTGCCCTAAAAATGACCCTTTTCCTTCCTTGCTCCTTTATCTTCTCAGTCTTCTTTCACTTCCTACTCCATTGCTCTTACACTTCCCTTCCCTCCTTTTTTGACCTGTTATTTTTATGGCCTGTGTAAATATATTTTTAGCCGCGTCGCAGACGCTGGTCATAGAGTGCCCTCTGCTGTTGTTGTTGTTGTTCTTCTTCTTGTTCTTCTTCTTCTTGTTGTTCTTGCAGAGAAGACAAAACCTCAAAGCTCCACCCATTCTGGGAACCATAGCTCCACCCATTTTGGGAGAGGCTTCATATAAACAAATATCCACCATTTTATTAACTCGCATAGCTTTGAGGCCTGTTTTGTAGGCCCGTGGTGTCTTCCTCTCTCACACAGTTTTATTTCAAATCAAATTCGATATATCATTTCATTTTTCACAGTCGCTAACATAGTTTTAGACTCGGTTGAAAAAAAACGGGAAGAAAATCCGATTAAAGTTGCCCTTTATAGAACGAAATGAATTCTCAAAGGCCTGTAACTTCAAGTCCATTGAGATATATATTTTTTAAATCGCGGCATGGTCAGTCATACACCGCCAGAAATAACAGACGGGAAAATGCCGAGATATATATATTTTGTTTAAATCGCGGCATGGTCAGTCATACACCGCCCGAAATAACAGACGGGAAAATGCCGAGATATATTAAAAATTCGTCCATTTGATGACAATCGTCACGATGAAATATTTAATTTATACGTCGTCACAATAATGTGGAGAGAGGAGCATAGCTTCGTTCACGTGTCGCCACACACGGGAAATTGCCAAGATATATTTTTTTTAAATCGCGGCATGGTCAGTCATACACCGCCTGAAATAACAGACGGGAAAATGCCGAGATATATTAAAAATTCGTCGCCACACACGGGAAATTGCCGAGATATATTTTAACTTTGCACAAAAATAACATCAAGTAATCGAATCAATAGGAATGTCCTGTGCCTATAACATCGACGTTATAGGCACAGCTGCATCTAGGCATTGTGTAACATCGACGCGGCTTTTGTTTTAATTAAAACTTTTTGTACTTGTTATTAAATATTTACATAAATATTTTGATGTAAATATTTTTATGGCCTGTGCAGGAAATTGTGGAGCCTCTTGCTGATCTGAAGCAAGGCATGGAGCAGCTGGAGGAGAACAAAACGCTGCGCTGCATCCTCGCTACTCTTCTTGCAATTGGAAACTTCCTTAACACATCAAATGTGAGTCCTCAATATCTGCTGCACTTGATGACCATTAATTTTGCATTGACGTCGAATAACCTAACGGTGATCACTGCAAAGCAAAAAAAATCTCTTGTAACCACTTTAGCAGATGAAAAATATGAGTACACCGTTGTGCTGAAGACCCAACTACTCGTAGTGTAAAATAAATAAATTAAATATTTCCAGTCTTGGACTAGACCCAAAATTAGTGACAAATGCATGATACAATTACCAGTTAGAGTTAAAATGTGGGATCATTCAGCTTAATATCATCCAGGTTAACACCTTGTTACAAAACTGTTTCTAACACTGATAATTATAAATGTGGAATTGTAAACATTGAATCACATCTTGCACATTTAAAACCTCTGGCCAATCAACACTCTCACTCCTACTACTACTACGCCCTCTTCTTTAACGCCTCATTAATCCCATATTTATGTGGGGTTGGCCAATGGGAGAAGTTTGGCCAAAGTCTTTCACGAACCTGCTGCCCAGGTCTGACCTATGCCTAGCCCTGATGTAGGTTGGAATTTGGCAGGGTGTTGGCGATAACTTGCTCACTGCCCGTGAAAGACACTGGGATATTCAATGCCCACCAACGAAAGTCAGCAGAGAAATCCTGTGCTTAACACCCATCGGAGAGGCAGCACACTTTGTGATGCAACACCTTGCATATGAAGCTCCAATCCAACAGTTTATATATTTTTTATTGAGAATTAAACCCAGACTTGAGAGCTCAAAGTTCAGGCGAACTTAAACTACAGCAACCTGTGTACATACTGTAGGTACTTCCTCCTTCAGCTCGCAATTTAAACCACTAAACCTGACCTGATCGGCTTGCTTGGCATTGCAATGTGATCATCAATAATAAAAATAAATTAATAATCCACACACTATTTCTTTGTCTGTTAGTATTCCCATTTGGGTCCCTGGTTGATGATTTGGGAACTTCAGGTTCAAATCCTCTTAAGTCATAAACGATGTGTTTTTATCCAAATGTATACTAATGTCCTTATCGTTCTTGTAAGAGTAGTCGCTATTGGCTACTAATGTCCTTGTAATGGATGTAAGAGTAGTCATCATTGTCTACTGATGTATTTTCTTACATGTGATCTGCGTACAAGCACCTCCATGAGCCCTGAACCTCTTAAAAAAGAAATCCTTGAAAATATGAGCCATTTTGATTGACTTGAGACAGGTCCATATAAAAATGGCTCATCTCCCTGGGGTACTTCACAAATATATGATGTAACTCGAATGGCACTCCTCTCTCTGCCAGGTAGAGCAAATACCTCTGCCAGGCTGAACAGTTTACGTTTTGTGTCCCACCGATAGACCCAGGGGTGTCGAGAGGAGGGGTCAGGGGGATCGCCGCCTCGGGGCCCGGGGTCCGGTGAGGGGCCCGAGCTTCTCCTGTAATTTTTTTTATACAGCACAGTGAAACCCTTCATCAGTTCACCCTCACTTCCTCGTCGTTACATTTAAACCCAGAAGCTGATTTTGCTTTCCTTGCCAGGAACGAAACAACATTTACCGCAGATGCAGAAAATAGGGCAAAATGGAGAAGATTGTCATGGGGCCCGCAAGGCTAACCCCCGCTCTAGCAGGGAAAATGGCCTTAAAATGCCTGTTGTTTACCGCTGTTTGTTTGTACAGCTTCAAACTTTACAGAAAATGGTTGTTAACCAGAAATGTGTGTTACAAAGAAATAGGTTTGTTTCCTCTTTGTCCAAAAATTATTAACCATCTTCACACGTATTTTTCTTTGCCAATCTTATGGAGAAATAGTGTTCAACAGTCGAGGGTGCGAATTGACTCGATCACTGCAAGCGTCCCGCTATCTGCTTCATTTTCGAACATATGGATAAATAAAAGTGACCATTTGTTGTTGTTGGTTTTTAAGTTTTTGGTTTTCCATTAAAGAAAGTTCCTTAAAAAGTTATAAAAGTGAGAAAGGGTGGGGGTGGGGGCCCCGAGCTGGCTCTCGAGGCACCTGGATAGACCTGAACCAAAATATAATCGGCTTGTTCTTGTCACCTAACCAACTCGTCCACCAAGCTTTGTCATAATCCATCCACAACTTTTTGAAATGTCTTGCTATATATTGTTTTTGGCCCTATCTCTCAATGGTGAAGAATGTTGAAAAATTATAGTTAAAAAAAATTCTCGCTTCTGTATTCGGATCTTCACCCACATAAAACAATTCGTCCTCGTCGCCCATTCAACCTCTCCACCAGATTTCATCCAAATCCGTCAACAATTTTTCGAGCTGTCCTGCACACAAACAAACAAACAGACAGGGGTGAAAACATAACCTCTGCCACCGAATAGATCAATAGACTATTCCAAATTATGGAGATTTTCAAGTTGGAAGTGAAAAAGCCACGCCTAACGTACATGTAATGGTTTCTTTCAAAAAAAAAAAATTGCATCTGCGCTTTATCACTAAATTATACCATTGTTTGAAATATTCTTTCACCTGCCCTTGAAAAGAAAAAGACAATGGCTTCAGTGCTGAAAAAGCAAACATTTTAAGAGATGTATTGTATTTCAGAGAGACTGATTTGATGTATGATGTGTTGCGTAACCATATCATTAGGAAAATAGTCAGACGAGGAGCCATAAGTCTGCAGATAAATGTTGATTCATGAGCAATGAGATCCATGAGTTTGGGCAACAAAATGAATAGCACAATGAGGGCCTACTGTCGGCACAAACTCAAAGCGAGTAAGAAAGTATCATGATGGAAAGGACTCCTGAGTCCTGATAGAGCAGCCAAGCAATTTTCCACAAAGGAAAATCATCACCTGTATTCCTGAAGTCGCGTCGTGTAACTTAAAGTCCGTCTGATAAAGTTGTGATGACATCATGCATCGAGTGAAAATCTCAGCAAATCATTTCAAAGGAAGCTCGAACTTTTTTTTCAAAACCTTTTTTTTTTTCGAATTTTTTTTTTCCCGAAATTTCGGATTTTTTTTTTGGTTCGAATCTTTTTTTTTCATCGAATCTTTTTTCAAAGAAAGCATAATAAATGAATTTCTTTTCACGTTTGCTTTGAATGTTTGTCATGCACGACTGGTTTTGTTTCTGGTAGGCAAAAGGTTTTGAACTCACATACCTGGAAAAGGTCAGTGAGGTAAAGGATACTGCGCGTAAGCAGTCCTTGCTCCATCATCTTTGCACCATTGTTTTGGAGAAGTTTCCCAATTCCAGCGACCTTTATTCCGAGATTGGGGCTGTGACCCGCTCTGCGAAGGTACTTCCTGTTTGCCTCCACTCTACCTAACCTTATACCTGCAACTCTTTCTTTCAAGCTTACAATATAGGAACAAATTATGATCCATTGAGATACTTCTTTGTCATCGCTCCGGCTGTGTGGTCTGCTCTCTCTGTTTTCTTTTTTTTTTTACTTGTTGTCAGTCATATTTGATCCCGACATACATGTTTTTTTTGTTTTTGTTTGTTTTTTTGTATACAAGATCGAGGCTCGTGAAAGAGTGAACATTAATCACACAGAAAGACAAACCGACACAAAAACATATAACATCGGGAGCGGTAGACAAGATGGGGAGAGAGGGGGAAGGACACAAACACAACATCTGAGAGCAGGGACCGAGAGACATGGAGACATCGAGAGACCTGAGAGAGGGCGAGGGCTTTGGGGAGGGGGGCATGGGAAGGGGGGGGGTGGGAGAGGTATAAAACATATGGACACGGCCAGGACTTCCAGGAAAGAAGTTGGAATTTCAAACAAGGTGGATCTGGGGTGAATTTGCAGGGGTGGAAAAGATCAAGGTTTTGGATGGGTGAAGATAAGAGATGGTGGTGAACAGCTGTTTTAAAGACCTGGAGGGAGGAGTGGGATTGAAGGGAGTGAGGGAGTTTGTTCCAGAGGCGGGAGAAAAGAGGAATGAAAGAGTGAAGGTGAGCAGAGAGCCGAGATTTCGGCAGTTTAACCATCAGAGGGTTGCTGGCAGATCTTGTGCGACCTGTAGGAATATTTGGGGGACAGAGCACAGAGAGAGCTGGGGGTGCAAGGCCGGAGAGGAGTCGGTAGAAGACAGAAAGACCACCTACCTGCCTGCGGTGAGTGAGTGAAAGGCCCTCAGAGATAGCTTCATCGCGGGAGATTCCAATAATTCTGAAAGCTTTGGTTTCAACAGCGTGAAGCCGAGCTAGGTGTGAGGCAGGAGCACCGGCCCATAGGGGAGAACAGTATTCCATTGAGCTGCGGATGAAAGCCTTATATGTGGTGAGGAGCTCAGGTGTGCCGAGGAAGGACTTCGCACGACGGAGGATGCCCAGTCGGCGACTGGCTTTGGAGGCCAGCTTGGAAATGTGGTTTTCCCAAGAAAGATCATGGCAGATAGTGAGACCCAAAAGCTTGAGCGACAGAACTTCTTGGAGAGGATTGTTGAGAAAGTAGATGGGAGGGTTGTCCAGTCGATCTTTTCGGAGAGACATAGTAAGAGTGTGAGATTTGTCAGGATTGAAAGACATGTTCCACTTGTTTGACCAGTCTGTGATTTTGTCCAAGTCTTCAGAGAGTGAGGAGGCTGCAGACTGCCGATCTGAGGGAAGAGGAATGGAGCGGCAGAGAG
The DNA here is from genome assembly GCF_964187855.1 of Myxine glutinosa. Lineage (NCBI taxonomy): Eukaryota > Metazoa > Chordata > Myxini > Myxiniformes > Myxinidae > Myxine > Myxine glutinosa. The sequence continues at coordinate 11,509,082 of NC_136262.1, read as the reverse complement.
TGGAGTCATCAGCAAAGAGATAGAGAGGATTTTCAAGAGAGTCAGATAGATCATTGATGAAGACCAGAAAAAGCACAGGGCCCAGAACACTGCCTTGGGGAACTCCAGCCTGAACAGGAAGAGGAGATGAGAGAACCCCATTCAGGGCCACACGTTGACGACAACTAGAGAGGAAGTCAGCCAGCCATGCGTGGAGATTTCCATGGATACCAAAGGAGGAGAGTTTGGTGAGCAGAGCGGGGTGCCAGACCGTATCGAAGGCACGTGATATGTCGAGGGAGACAGCTCTAATTTCCTGTTTTGCATTGAGGACCTCCATCCATTGTTGAGACAGCAGAAGCAGCATGTCCAGAGTAGAGTGACCTGGTCTGAAACCAAATTGATGCTCAGAGATCAAGCCATTGGAGAAGAGGAAAGATTTCATATACGAAGCAATGATGGATGCCATGACTTTGCTGATAATTGGGAGGTTTGGACTTCCTCTCTGGTCGTAGGCAACGTGTGGCCCTGAATGGGTTTCTCTCATCTCCTCTTCCTGTTCAGGCTGGAGTTCCCCAAGGTAGTGTTCTGGGCCCTGTGCTTTTTCTGGTCTTCATCAATGATCTCTCTGACTCTCTTGAAAATCCTCTCTATCTCTTTGCTGACGACTCTACTCCCTGTCGCTCCATTCCTCATCCCTCAGATCGGCAGTCTGCAGCCTCCTCACTCTCTGCAGACCTGGACAAAATCACAGACTGGGCAAACAAATGGAACATGTCTTTCAATCCTGATAAATCTCACACTCTTGCGATGTCTCTCCGAAAAGACCGACTGGAAAACCCTCCCATCCACTTTCTGAATAATCCTCTCCAAGAAGTTCTGTCACTCAAGCTTTTGGGTCTCACTATTTGCCATGATCTTTCCTGGGAAAACCACATTTCAAATCTGGCCTCCAAAGCCAGTCGCCGACTGGGCATCCTCCGTCGTGTGAAGTCCTTCCTTGGCACACCTGAGCTCCTCACCACATACAAGGCTTTCATCCGCAGCTCTATGGAATACTGCTCTCCCCTCTGGTCTGGTGCTCCTGCCTCACACCTAGCCCGTCTTCACGCTGTTGAAACCAAAGCGTTCAGAATCATTGGAATCTCCCGCGATGAAGCTAACTCCAAGGGCCTTTCACTCACTCACCGCAGGCAGGTTGGTGGTCTTTCCGTCTTCTACCGACTCCTCTCTGGCCTTGCCCCCCCCCAGCCCTCTCTGGGCTCTGTCCCCCAAATATTCCTACAGGTCGCACAAGATCTGCCTGCAACCCTCTTATGGTTAAACTGCCAAAATCAAGACTTTCTGCTCACCTTCACTCCTTCATTCCTCTTTTCTCCCGCCTCTGGAACAAACTCCCTCACTCTCTTCAATCCCACTCCACCCTCCAGGTCTTTAAAACAGCTGTTCACCACCATCTCTTATCCTCCCACATCCAAAACCTTGATCTTTTCTTCCCCCACTAATTTCGGTCCCCATGTGTTTGATACCTCTCCTCCCCCCCCCACCCTCCCCCTCCCACGCCTCCTGCCCCCAAGCCCTCTCCCTCCCACACTTCTCCCTGCTCTCAAATGTTGTGGTTGTGTGCTTCCCCTTCTCTCCCCATCTTGTCTTCCGCTCCCTCTTTTGTATATTTTGTTTGTCTGGTTGATTTGTTTGTGAAATAAATGTTAGCTCTTTCACGAGCCTCGATTCAGTATACAAACAAAAAAAAAAAAGGCTGATTGGTCTGTAGTTGCTAGGATCTGTTTTTGCACCTTTTTGTGCAAAGCGGTGATGTTGGCTGATTTCCAAGCAGATGGCAGTTGACCTTGAGCAAAAGAGAGGGTGAAGAGAACAGAGAGAGGGTGAGCTAGAGCGGCAGAGCAGGATTTTAGGACCCGTGGGCTGATGCTGTCGGGTCCAGTTGCAGAATCAGTGTCGAGGGTTTTTTTTTTTTGGTTTTCTTTGGTATACTGAATCGAGGCTCGTGAAAGAGCTGACAACCGCGAGGGAAAGACAGCACAGGGGGACCACGAGGGAAAGACAGCACAGGGGGACCACGACGGAAAGACAGCACAGGGGGACCACGATGGAAAGACAGCACAGGGGGAAGGTTGACAGTTGAGGGTTGACAGAAACTTTTCCACCTTTCCACCTGTTAATCTCTTTGTGTCACCAGGTGGACTTCGAACAGCTGCATGACAATCTTGGACAATTAGAGAGGAGGTGCCGTTCTTCATGGGACCACCTGAAGGTGATATCGCGGCACGAGAGCCGTGCTGTGCTGCGGCAGCGTGTTGCTGTGTTTTTGCGAGACTGTGCTGCACGGATCATCGTGTTGCAAACTGTTCACCGGCGGCTCTTAAACAGGTGCAGTGTACCAATGCAAAAGCCTGCACAGCTATTCCAGAACTTAAGCTGTGGTTACTCTGTTCTGTGAAAATGACTTCCGTGTTGGTTAAACCGGCACTGTTGCATTGTTCCTGTGCCCATCTAGGGCTGGCATATAGGAGTACAGTCATTCCCTCAGCCAATGATGCTACCCCGCAGGCTTGTGCTGGCATACAAAGGAATGACATGTACCCATGTGAATGAATGAATGAATGAATGAATGATCGTTTTAAGGCCATTTTTCCCTGCTAGAGCGGGGGTTAGCCTTGCGGGCCTCATGACAATCATGGTTCCCTGTTTGAGGCAATGTTTTTTTGTTTTTTTTTAATGCCCTTCTTGACGCCAACCCTTAGTCGCCTCTTATGATGCGCAGGGATACGGTGTACCTATTCTAAACCGGGGTACACACCGGGATCATTCATCCCAGCAAGCTGGTACCCAATTTGCTGACCTCAGAGGGATGACAGGCTGAGTCAACCCCCCTGGTGTTAATTCAGCGATCGACTTGGATTTGAACTCAGGATCCTCGGATCCCAAGCTGGCACCCAAACCACTAAGCCAACACCAGGCTTTGGGTGCATGATATCTGTTATCATCGTCATGTAATCGTCTATTTGATGCACAATTTGTTGACAATTGCAACATATCATTTCAGTCGGCATGTAACGCAGAGGTATAAATAAGCCTTCCGCTTGGAAATTGGAAACATTTTATAAAACAAGAATATGATTTGAAGATATCGTAAAACATGACAAATGAAAGTAGCCGTATTGTCAAGCTTACCAGACATTGCAGAATATTTACGTTTGCATCAGATTCTTTCTTTCAATGCAAGACAGAGGATATACTTGTAGGTCAATGACATTACAATCTTGCAATTTTTAAGCATTAGCAAAACAGCTATTGCTTGACAAACGAATAAGAAGAAGAATAACAATGATTTTTTTTTTTTTTTTTTACAGCATAGCCCGTAGTGCAATGCCATCTGGAAACAGTGTTTGTCTGTCCTTCCGGTATATGTATGTATGTATGTATGTATGTATGTATGTATGTATGTATGTACGTACGTATGTATGTCCCTTCCATTGGCATTTTGTGGGTTTATTCCCTTTAAAATTCGTTTTCTCTGCAAACGTTAGTCCAAAACGAAATTTTCACCATCGGAGTGCCTCCTCCTGTATAATATGTTAATGATAATTATGACATCATACGTCAAGTGGTACCGACACCATCTTGGAAAAGCCTTGCACCTCTATATTTCTGAAACTGCTCCATTGAAAAAATTGAAAGGTGGTTCATTGTAAAGTACTTCCCATAGCAAATAACATACGTAAATGATGATGCTATAGGTGCCTTCATTATGACGTCATAAATCATCAAGTAGAATGCTTGATCTGATCAGTATGAAATTTCTTGAGTGTGATCTAGGGATAAATTGGTCGAAAAAGAAAATTGATGACATCATAGGCCACGTGGTTCAGCAGCCATGTTTTTACGTGGTTCAGCAGCCATATTGCCTGTAGAGCAATGCCATCTGGAACAGTGTTTGCCTTGTCGTCCAGTGTATGTATGTATTTCCCTCACACATATCCACCAATCATAGCTGAGGATCTGGTCACATGACAGGGGGACAGAATATCCTGCACTCAGCAGATCCAAGCCCGGCTTCGCCGTTGTTGGACTGTTGGTCTTGTTTGTTTGTACAAATGCTGATGAAATGGTTGAAGCACAAAATATTGAGCCTAAAGTGGAGTCGTAGTGTGATGACAATGTGGAAGTGATCCTTGATGTCTCTTCGTGCTGCCCATGAGAAGCATACCACTTTATGAATACCTGTATTGTATCGTTTACATGACCAGGTTCCATGCATTTCTGCTCTATGCTGGCCACTCTCCCGCATCTGCACGTGAGTTCAGCGTAACGCGCCTGTGCCGTGTGGTTTCTGAGTTCGCACTCGAGTACAGGACAACCCGAGAGCGAATCCTGCAGCAGCAGCAGAAACGCGCGTCACATCGGGAACGCAATAAGACGCGGGGGAAAATGATCACGGATGTGAGTTTCCTTGTCTCTCAATTTCTGATTTCCTCATTTTCATCGTTCCCATATCATCCGTGCTAATTTTTGTCGTGAACAAATGAGATATTTACATTACTCATTGAAAATTAAATAATGCTGCATGTTTTGTTGTTCATTTTGAAGAGCTTCCATTGCTTCCCAGTTTTTCAGTTGCAACTCTCTTTAAAAGAATGAAAAAGGATGAATGTTGAGAGTTTTGTCATTTACTGGATTTTACGTTTGCCCGGCAGTATTATAAACAAGTTGGGCTGTTCACAAACTTTGTCGCTTCTTCTATATTTTATCTGCCAAATGACACGTAATTTTAGCCTTCATTTTCATGGGACAGACACTCCATCATTTCGCTCTTTGGCATTTATAAAGCATTAACTAGTGTGGTGGCATCAAACTCATCAGTGATTAATAAGGTGGCGCACCACTACCTGATGTCATTCTCAAAACATACCTGCGATTTTTTTCTACCCTCATTAACTCTACCTACCTCAACCCTTTTACCTGCAGATTTACTGTTTTCCCCCTCTCTTTCACCTCTTTTCCTGTTTGTTCATTCCCTCGGTTTTCTTGTCCAATTTGCCCTACCTGCCCCCCCTTTTACCTACGTATGTGTATAGACGCAAAATTTATTTTATACCATAATTAAAATACATTGAATTATGAATGAAGGAATAAACAATAATTCATCATTAGCAAATATATACGCAGTAAATCAATCATTCATCATTTTGGTTGTTGCCTTATTATCATTACGACATGTTTATTGACGTGAACAAAGAATTTTGATGTGAACATAAAATTTGTTTATTGACATGTCATCACACTACAACTCCAAAAATTGAGGTATACGGGGAGGGGGGGGAGGGGGGGAGAGTTCACCCCAAAATAAGCATTTGCTTTCTTCTCAGAAACTACACACACAATTTCGATAAAACTTGACCACAACCTTCACATTTGGTCACGGATTTAAAAATAATTAAAGTCTAAGGATTTAGTTTATCCTGCAGGACAAAAACAGGGGGTTTGATCCCCTAAAGTAGGTATTTTCTCTCTACTCCAAAACTACACACACAACTTTTATGAAACTTGATGACAATCTTCATCACCCTTGACGTAACAATGGCATTAGAAAAATCTGGGTCTGAGGGGGTCTATGGGGATTGGAGAGGGAAGCGGCAAGAGGGGTTGACCCCAAAAATGTTTTTTAAAATTTGTTTGTTTAAAGACTTATGATTGCGTTAGTGTGATTCGACATGCTTCGCTGTCTCCTAGTAACCATTGAAATTGGTTTAACATACCCTGATACTGTTTAAAATACCTTTAGTCATTGTAATACACTGCTTTATTATACCAGGTGAGTGCCCAGGGGTATTGCCCTTATTTTTAGTCAGAGCAGCTGTTATTCCAGCAGATGCTTACAGTCATTACATGGGCATGATCAAATGGAAGACCAAAGACTCCACTGGAGTCATCAGACGGAACCAGAAGTAGTCAAGAGCAAAGATGGAGACATCAGGAGGAACCTGGATAGGATTCAGGTTTCAGCCACTACTCCTTTACTCCCAAACCCCTGCACGTGCAGCCAAGTGAGCCTTAGAGAAATTTTATTTTGTAAGAATTCACTTCTCCCAAGACAGATAGATAAAGCAAGAGGCAAATTAAGAGTAACAGACATTTCAAATAAGAACAATTATAACACTTAAAAAGTCATCAACTGCACCTTTTCCATCTCTTTTATTTGTCGCCTCCTCTCCAGTCCGGTAGGTTCTCCTCAGAAAGTACAGCTGGCAGTTCTGCTCCTTTGCTGCCTATAGCTGGTCTTCGCCGTCTCCCAACGTCCGAGCAGAATCAAGAGCATGAGTCGATGACCGCAGTCCTGCAGGCATCGTTGGGACGTGGCACCACTTTGGGAGCCGTCACCAGCTCTCCCATACTTGGTGGAAGCCGTGGACGATCACGCCGTGGTGAGTATTGCCAGCAAACATGATTTGATATGTTAATCCTTCTCTAGTTCAATACGAAACCGTTCATAATGAAGGAGAGAAGAATAAATAAATTGGCTTTTAGCTTGGACATTTCACATCAGGGTTCCTCATGCTAGCTTTTCCTTTTGACCCTGCAAACTCATAGCATCAGATTCTGGATAAGAGCTTGATTCTTCTTCAAAATTGCTCAGAAAGGTAATTATTTACCAATTTTAATTAAAATCCGATATTCATTATTTGAGTAACATCAGGAAAGCATTTATCATTTTGTCTTTTATGAAACAATGATGATATGTCATGCCACATCTAGGGTCAGTATGCTCCTTTTGTTTAATTTATCATTCGAACAACAAAACTCCTAACTGGTGATCAGTAAAACAGAGACAAGGTGTTTGTGTGGCAGACGACATTTGTTGCTATCAGGTTGTGCATCAAGAACTGTGATGGGGTTCAATCTTTCTATCAGTGCCTTTCTGCCTTGTCAATATATATAATACTTTTTTTTAAATGTATATGTGTGTTTATTGTCCTGTTCCTAGGGATTAAAATCCTCCAAGGAAATGGATAGCCGAATGAGCTTTAATTCCGAGGCGTTCAGTCAAAAATGACAGTGTTCTTTACACGCGAGGGAAAGGAGAATGACGAACTTACCTTCACGGGTCCCACCGGACGTCCTCGAACCTGCGATAATTAACTCAAACCGACACGGAATTAAAATGTACAAAAATACCGGCTTTATTGAAGAAATGCCGATAACAAAAGAATGCACGACAAAATATAAAAATCCTAAATGAGGGACCTCCATACGGACTCAATTACAGACAAAGGGGAAAAATAAAAAAAATAAAAATGTGTAATTGTGACTTAGCTCTGGTCCCCCTGATCGTTCGGAATCGTCACAGGCCCTCCATCCTCGCGTGACAAAGCACCTTGCCGCGCAGCCTGTTGCAGGAACCGGGCCTCCCTGCGCAGTCCGCTCACTCCTGGCTCCGTGCGCGAAGCAAACAGGCCGCGCCCGCTCGGTCGCTCCAGCCGCGCTCGTCCTCACGATCGTCGAGACCTCCAATGTCCCTGGCGCAAGTGTGCTATAAAATGTTCACGTGGTTGTCAAGACGGCCCTCATGCGAGACCACAAGCGCGACTGCACAGCACCAATGTTCCAACGCAAGCGATAGTAAACCTCGACCATTCGCTATCAAATCCCGAAGCAGAGAGAAAGCTAAGAGAGATATAAAATTCCAACTGCACGCGATCAAATCCAGAAGCAGAGAGAGAAAATGTCGGCCCCCTACATCCTTTGTACTCAAGGCTCTGACGTCATCCGACGCCGCCCGTGCCTGCTCCAACCGGCGAGTCCCTCTTTTCGTTGCTCGACAATCCGAACCAATTACTGCTCTTCGGGGCGTGGCCTCACGGACCTCCTGTGCCTTTGTGTGGTGATTTGGCAGCTGGCAGTGCCAGCGGTAGTTGAATGTCTTGTTCCGGTTTCTTTTATTTAGTATCGTTTAATGTGCTATTGCCTGGCTTTGTGTGTGTGATGCATTGCCATAAGGAACAGAGGAAAAATAACAGAGGCAATTACATACAGGGGATTCATTACCCATAATCTCTTACTAATTAACATAACCCCACCCCTCTCATGGGGACACTTACACATTTACACGGCATACGGTCTACCGGATCCCTACTTATGATACATGGGGTTTCTTCTTCTTCACGACTGTCAGAACACACTGCCAATACAATTCTACCTGGCTCTAAGGTAGTCATTGTCTACCCCCCACAAACGTAACACAGCTACCTCCAAGGGAACTGTAGCTCCCTCCTGCAAGGTTCATTGCAGGCGCCACCGCCCCTGCCTTAACACTTACCCGACTCACACTTAATTAGCTTATGAAATAAATTAGGAGGGGCTGTGGGAAGCGAGCCGTAGCTAACTTACCTGTTCTCCTTAATGTTCTACACCACTTAAGAAACCATTCAAATATTTACACCGTTGATTCCTTGCTCCAAACTCCTTCTTCCCCCCCGCCAAGCCCCCCTTCAACTCTCGGCCCATGACAGCCAAACAGCTCCTTAGCTGTACGTCTCGGCGAAGAGGGCCCTACAGGGTTCTACACCATCGAGGCTCTCCCGGCCTCATAGTGTAGCAGCATAGCAAACCTGTTGTGCATTTTGTGATACAAGCACCAAATTTGGCACAAATGTACATTAATATGTTGCGAACATTTTCAGATATTGGGCCACTTGAAATTCCGTAATTTTTTTTTTCAAATTTTTTCAAATTTCGTAATTTCAAATTTTTCGGGTGACACCGTCACAATTTCGGTCTTCGAGGCCGGCCGATATAGTGGGGCGGCTTAGCCCAAATATTCAAAAGAATTGTGCATTTTGTGATACAAGCACCAAATTTGGCACAAATGTACATTAATATGTTGCGAACATTGTGTGGTCAGCAATGAAGACGAGAGTCTGAATTACATGTATGCAAAAGACCTTGTGAACCAGTGAAGCAAATACACGGGTAAGCATGAATTAAATCTAGGGCATGATATAATTTCCATGATGTTTACCTCTACACTCAATGGTGGAAGGAGGTAATGTTTTGATCCCAGCTTGTCTGTATGTCTGTTTGTCTGTTAGTCCACAAAATTCCAGACAAAGCTTGTAGTAGTGGTAGTTGTAGTGGTAGTGGTGATAACAGAAATTGTTATATAGAACTGAACTTATATTATTATTATATGCAGAAAATAACTTCATTTCTATATGCCCTGCAGTGGACAGGTTAATTGGTTTATGCACTGAAGGGGTCACCCTGGTGTGCACTGCTGTGTTCTGCCTCACTGAGTTGTTCAGGTATGATGTACTCAGCACAAGCTTCCGGTCGGCCCGGAGGTGGGGGTGCGGGGCCTGTCACGGAACGTCAAAACAAATGGCCTGCCGGGGCCGCCCAAAAGTCGGGCGTGAGGGGCGCGTCCACTAATGGAACGCCTCTCGCTTCCCAGATCGAGGGCCACGTGGTCAGGAAAACCTCGTCCCTTCCAGTCACACTTTGCCTATCGGCCGGCCTCGAAGACCGAAATTGTGACGGTGTCACCCGAAAAATTTGAAATTACGAAATTTGAAAAAATTTGAAAAAAAAATTACGGAATTTCAAGTGGCCCAATATCTGAAAATGTTCGCAACATATTAATGTACATTTGTGCCAAATTTGGTGCTTGTATCACAAAATGCACAATTCTTTTGAATATTTGGGCTAAGCCGCCCCACTACAGGCTCTCCTAGCCCCTTCCGGTTCACCAGGGGTCTACATACCCACTGGTCACCCACCAGACCCCCCTCTGACAGATTTCCAATTCCAGACACCACCAGCCGCCAGGGACAAATTACCTCAGGTGGGGGGGTCGCAGTCACCGCTCCTCCAAAATGTGATCCGTACCTACGGACACACACACCTTCCCCACCCACAAAATCCAAAATGACATTCCCTTCCCTGCTGCCATTTAATTCTCAAACACTGCAGTGCAAAAAGACAATTTGTGTTCCTACACTGCCATGGCATAGAGGATTTGCATATCTGGTCACCAAATTCAACCACCAAGTATTTGTGAGGTCAACACAGGCCAAATTTCTAAAATCCTCAATTTTCATCTGATTGACTTGAAATTTTAAGAGGATTTGCATACCCGGTCACTGAATTCAACTATCAATTATTTTTGAGGTCATCATAGGCCAACAACTTATTTTAGGGATTTCACAAGTATCATGCTATGCACAACATATTTCTTGTCGTAAATATTGTCGCAATTCAGCTGTTGGCCGCGATGAAAATATCAATGAAACCAATTATATTCTATTCTATTTTATATAATAAAATATTATCTCACTCCTCTCTCCCCATGCGTGATCGAGACAAATTCATAGACATAGTGCTGCTAAACTATATGTTTGTTTTACAATTCTTGTTTTGATTCGTGTTCATAACATTCAATTGTAATTACATTGTACCTCGATCATAAGCTGATGTTTGTGGACAGATACAGATCGACAGACAAACGCAACCAATTCCTTGTCCCCGCTTTCGCTCCACGCATGCAGGGTAATGATAACATCCAAATGCTGTACTCTACAGGGCGAGTGGCTACTGTTACGGCTACCGACGACTCTCCAATCGCTGCAGATGATGCTACGGATGAGATAATGGATCGTATCGTTCGTTCAGCAACTCAGGCTCCTTGTGCACGTGCTGCAACTCGGGAGCGCAGACGCTCACGTGCTAACCGCAAGTCACGTAAGTCAGATACTGATGGCAATATTGCAACTTCCATCATCCTGAACCATCTTCATCTGTTTACATTGTGGAAGGAAATGGAAAAAAATATTATTCTTCGATGAAAATGATCGTCAACAAATGTTGGACTCCTTTTCAGATAAATTTTTCTTGAGCACCTGCAAAGTAGGTTTTCAGGTGTAAATATTCATTGTCTTCTTTGTTTCTCAATCTCATCTTGCACCTTGTTTTTGCATCCACCTGATCAAGAAAAGTTCCTTTTTACACAGTCAACTTTATACAATATGCTCAGAAATCATTCATTTTAGAATCTGATATGAAAATGTCTAATTCGGCCTTCAAACTAATGACTAAATGGTCACATATGCCACCAGATTTTTAGCACTATGCCGAAAACATTTTTTCTTCTGTGCAGCATGTCTTTGTGTGAGCACATGGTATAATCACATGGTTGTGACCAAAGTGAACAGCGATGCGAGCGAATAAATTATAGGATCGATTTTATTTACAAAACTTGCTCGTTCGACAATTTGCTTTCTCAATTTGTTCTCTCAATTAATCTATGCCTAGTGTGCAAACTTGACTTGATGATATACATATGCTGCTGCAGGATGAAGGTCTCCTTAAGCGCAGTTCATTCTGTTCTCTTAGATTGTGATGCTCTGTTGAGGGATTTTACGAAACAAACATCTGCAAATGTTGAATCTATTTAATTTCTCACTTTGCCTATGCAAATTCACTTCCGGTGTGTATAGGCTCTCATACCGTTGAGGCTTCACTGGTGAACTTGAATTGCTCAGAAGATATTGACTGCATTCTTTACAATTTTTGGTTCATACAATTTTAGATTATGAGCCATATATATTACACACCATATTTATCGGCAATTTTCGACCTCCTCCATAACCTGGTGTTGGCTTAGCGGTTAGGGTGCGGCTTGGGATCCTAGGATCCTGGGTTCGAATCCCGGTCGATCGCTGAATTAACACCAGGGGGATTGACCTGTCATCCTTCTGAGGTCGGCAAATTGAGTACCAGTTCACTGGTAATTCCCTGTGTGTTGCAAGAGGCGACTAACAGGGTTGGCGGCAGGAAGGGCATCCGGCCATAAAACATTGCTTCAAAAAGGGGACCAAGGTGCCTGAAAAAGGCCAACCCCCTCCCTGCGGGGAAAAATGGCCTCTAAAGGTGGTTCTTTCTTCTTTCTTCTTCTCCGTAACACTGGGCCATCTAAAAACAAACCTTTTCATAGTCTGCTAGCGCCAATCATTGCATGGCCGCTCAATAATCCGCATTACTCGAAATCTCTATATATAATTAATGATTACAGAAAAGCATTTGTTGTCTTTATTTGTGAACTGTAATCAAATCAAATATTTTTCTTTACAGACTGATTTGCTTTTTTTTTTTTATATATATTTTTTGTATACATAATCGAGGCTCGTGAAAGAGCTAACATTTATCACACAAACAAATCAAACAGACAAACAAACAAAGTGTATAAAAAGGGGAGCGGTAGACAAGATGGGGAGAGAAGGGGAAGCACAGAAACACAACATTTGTGAGGGATATCGGGAACGTGTGGGAGGGAGAGGGCTTGGGGGGAGGCGGCGTGGGAGAAGGGGGGGGTGGGGTGGGAGAAGTATAAACACAAAGACACCAAGGACTTTCAGGAAAGAAGTTGGTATTTCAAAAAAGAGGATTTGGGGTGAAATTAGCGGGGGTAGAACAGATCAAGGTTTTCGATGGGGGAAGATAAGAGATGGTGGTGAACAGCTGTTTTAAAGACCTGGAGGGAGGAATGGGATTGAAGGGAGTGGGGTAGTTTGTTCCAGAGGCGGGAGAAAAGAGGAATGAAAGAGTGAAGGTGAGCAGAGAGTCTTGATTTTGGCAGTTTAACCATAAGAGGGTTGCAGGCAGATCTTGTGCGACCTTTAGGAATATTTGGGGGACAGAGCCCAGAGAGCTGGAGGAGCAAGGCTGGAGAGGAGTCGGCAGAAGCCAGAAAGACCACCAACCTGCCTGCGGTAAGTGAGTGAAAGGCCCTCGGAGGTAGCTTCATCACGGGAGATTCCAATGATTCTGCACACTTTGGTTTCAACAGCGTGAAGATGAGCTAGGTGTGAGGGAGGAGCACCAGCCCAGAGGGGAGAGCAGTAATCCATTGAGCTGCGGATGAAAGCCTTGTATGTGGTGAGGAGCTCAGGTGTGCCAAGGAAGGACTTCGCACAGCGGAGGATGCCTAGTCGGCAACTGGCTTTGGAGGCCAGATTTGAAATGTGGTTTTCCCAGGAAGGATCATGGCAGATAGTGAGACCCAAAAGCTTGAGTGACAGAACTTCTTGGAGAGGATTATTCAGAAAGTGGATGGGAGGGTTGTCCAGTCGGTCTTTTCGGAGAGACAATGTAAGAGAGTGAGATTTGTCAGGATTTAAAGACATGTTCCACTTGTTTGCCCAGTCAGTGATTTTGTCCAGGTCTGCAGAGGGTGAGGAAGCTGCAGACTGCCGATCTGAGGTATGAGGAATGGAGCGGCAGAGAGTGGAGTCATCAGGAAAGAGATAGAGAGGATTTTCAAGAGAGTCGGAGAGATCATTGATGAAGACCAGAAAAAGCACATGGCCCAGAACACTGCCTTGGGGAACTCCAGCCTGAACAGGAAGAGGAGATGAGAGAAACCCATTCAGGGCCACACATTGACTATGACGAGAGAGGAAGTCCGCCAGCCATGCGTGGAGATTTCCATGGATACCAAAGGAGGAGAGTTTGGTGAGCAGAGCGGGGTGCCAGACCGTATCGAAGGCACGTGATATATCGAGGGAGACAGCTCTAATTTCCTGTTTGGCATTGAGGAACTCCATCCATTGTTGAGACAGCAGAAGCAGCATGTCCAGAGTAGAGTGACCTGGTCTGAAACCAAATTGATGATCAGAGATCAAGCCATTGGAGAAGAGGAAAGATTTCATATCTGAAGCAATGATGGATCCCATGACTTTGCTGATAATTGGGAGAAGGCTGATTGGTCTGTAGTTACTAGGATCTGTTTTTGCACCTTTTTTGTGTAAAGCGGTGATGTTGGCTGATTTCCAAGCAGATGGCAGTTGACCTTAAGCAAAAGAGAGGGTGAAGAGAACAGAGAGAGGGAGTGAAAGAGCGGAAGAACAGGATTTTAGGACCCGTGGGCTGATGCCGTCAGGTCCAGTTGCAGAATCAGAGTCGAGGGTTGACAGAAACTTTTCCACCTTGTCAGGAGGAAAGGACACAGAGTCCAGGAGCAGCTGGGTACGACTGGGTACGGTGGGTACAGAGAGGGATGGGTTTGGGACACAAGATTTAGAGGCAAACACAGAGTTGAGGCATTCATCTTTTTCACGTGCGGAGTAAGCTGTGATGCGGAGTGCTGCGTGCGGAGTTTGAGGTAAGGGAGGGGATGGAGGGGGAACAAACACCAGAAACAGATTTGACCAGACGCCACCAGGATTTGGAAGAGTGAGACATAAGAGAGTTCGGTCTTGAGAACGGAGAGATATTGTTTCCTGGCTCTCCTGAGGGTGGACACACACTTGTTTCGGGCTTTGTGAAAGGAAATGAGATTTCCTTCCGTTGGATTTGCTTTCCAGGAGACGAAGGCAAGTTGTTTCTGGGCAACAGCCTCACCACAGGATTCCGTGTACCATGGACGGCAGGAGGGGTATGACAACTGAAGACGAGATGGGATAAATCTGTGCATGAGAGAGAGCAATTTACTTTGGAAGAATTCCCAGGATGAGTTGATGTCAGAGTTGGTTGAGATGGGAGACCAGTCCAGATGAGTGATGGCTGCTTGAAGACCGAGCCAGTTGGCCTGAGTGAAATGCCAGACTCGTCGACGCTGAGGAGGCTCCCTGAGAATGGTCAGAGAGATGTCCACTTTAACAAGCACATGATCAAATGAGCCGATTCGAGCAGAAGAAGAGCAGCGGACAATTTCAGGGAAGTTAGTCATAAGCAAGTCTAGAAGAGAAGATGCTCCATTGACTGAGATCCGGGTCGGGAAATTGACAGATTGTGTCAGTCCCAGTGAGTCGCAGAAGTCCTATGCTGAGGAGCCATGGCTGGTGAGAGAGGAACCCACACTCAGCCAACTGGCATGGTGACAATTGAAATCACCACATATGAGGAAGAGAGAGTTGGGATGAGTAGATAGAAGTTGGTCCATATTATCAGACAGCGAGATGTAGATGGAGTCATCACTGTTTGGTGGACGGTACAACACACATATGAACAAGAGGTGGGAGCGAAGGGGAAGCCGTAGCCAGAGGTATTCCTGGGGGTGAGGTGGAGAGAGGGCAGTGCAGGGCGAGTGAGAAAGAGAGTTTTTGATAAAGATAGCAACCCCACCTCCAGGACGAGGCTCAGGTCTATCATACCGGAGGAGGGAGTAACCCGGGAGAGATACTAAGGAATCAGAGACATCATGAAGGAGGAAGGTTTCTGTTCAGCAGATCACGTCTGGTTTGTCAGAAGCAACCTGTATGGAGAGATCAGTTAAGTTTGAACGAAGGCCCCGGATGTTTGAGGTCTGTACCGTTAATGAAGAGGAAGGGGGGGCATCGGATACAGAACAGGGGGGGGGGGAGGGTTAGGGTAAGATGTGGAAGAGGTAGGGAGAGCTGTTGGAGGTGTGTCAGAGATTTCAGAATAGCTCGGAGAAAGGGAAGGATGGGGCGGACAAAAGGTTCGATGGTGATTGGGTGAGGCACAGTGAGGTGTTATTTGAGGAGGGGGAAGAGCGAGGCAGAAGGAAATACAAAATTTGACTAGAAATATCTGCTACAAATACGGCAGATACTACAAATACGGCAGATTTGTCTGCTTGACTTCAAATATCCTATACGAGTGAGGTTCTCGTGCTACGGACAGGTGGGAGGGCAAATACAAACGGACAATGCAGAAATGGTGAATACCAAACCATAAACCAATAAATTCCACATTCCTGTGCCACCTTCAGTCAAACGTCAGACACGGACAGCCGGTTCGTGAAGAACCTGGGAAAAATTTACTGCGGTTGAATGTTTATATCTGCGGTCAATGGCAAAACTACAAATGGCGAATCCGCAAATGTCAAGGGTGGACATTCTCACATCATTTCCTCAATCTTTTTTATATTTTTATTCCAAACAGTATCATTCCAATCACAAATTAATACTATACTAATAATATAACAAAATACAATGTTACAAACACTCGTGAGGTTAACGGATATAGATGCCATTCTGATGTGATAACCAATAGAGACAAATCTGCCGGCTAGAAAGGGCGGATATGAAACACCTCGTACAGATCGAAACTCAATCATAATTTTTTTCAGAAATTTATGAAACCTCCGATCACCTTAGGATGGATAAAAGTGGCGTCGTTCAGATGGAAACCCAAAATCATAATTGCATTGAGATATTTATCGAACCAGCGAATGTTTTTGCCGAACCCATGATTGTTTTTACTTCCGGATCGGAAGCAGTTCATATGGATCGAAACTCAAAATCATAATTGTATTGAATTTATGAAACCTCCCACCCACCTTAGGACATCCGCTGGGACCCCAAACGGTTCCCTAGCAGGTTTGGTGAGGCTAGCCCCAAAACTGGTGGAGTAGTTCGAGGCCAGCAGACAGATGGCCGGACACTCCTGCTATAAAATATAGATATGGTGCACCCTGACATTTTTTTCTGGTGCAGCGAACATTTTAGTAAATGTAGGTAAAAAATGAAGATTGGTCATACTAGTGTGCTTACCAAAAACTGTTTAAGTTTGTGCCCTGCTGATTTTACAGCATTTTTTAAAATCACATAACTTCAATGCAGCAGTTCGGCCTGTGTTAGACTATGTCATAAAAAGGCAGAATTGGTGCCTGTCCGTGAGGATGTGCCGAGTTTGAGCAGTGAGAAATCATCCCTTGATGATTGGAAGATAATTATTTTCAACCCCCGTCCTTCTCTAATTCTTGTGTGAATGTCTTTTCAGTGCGACGAACGCTCAAGAGTGGCTTGACGCCGGAAGAAGCCAAAGCCCTCGGTCTTATGAACACCCCGGAAGTGCAAGTGTAACTATCGAGTGCGCAAGCGACTTTTTGGGTTCCATGGAAACATGGCTTCCTGGGCAGCGTGGGCATCAACGCTTCACCTTTTTGCCACCACAACTTATGGAGTTGGCGAGAATGGTCATCTTGTTGACGCGTACCTCTCTAAGCAAGCCACTTGTGGCTGGACAGTGTTTTCTTGAAAGTGCCCAAGATTTTAATTGTTGAACTGCGTACGCGTAGCTAAGCTCATCCGGCAAGCAAGACTCATGTTCCTGAGCGCCGAGCGCTCACTTTGATTTGCCTCTTGCTGCACTCCAAGGGCTCTTTTACACCTTTTGCCAGAAATGGCGAGACCGTGTGATGTACATGTATCTTGTTGGTTTGTACAGTTATCAAATGAGCTCTGCTAATAGGTACATTAAGGGACAATGTGTTGTCAGAAACTATTTTTATTGACAGAACTGGGACAATTGCAGACACTAAGGATTTCGGATTCCTGATTTTGAATTGCAGTTGGAATACGATCTGCTCCGTCACTCTGTTAATTACCAGCTTGATTTTCCACTTGGTAGCCATGTGGTTCTGGACACTATTTTGGCAAATGCTTTAAGGAGCGAAAACGTTGCTGCTGAAACTGTAATCACTCGAATTCTGAAACTTAGAATGGTGGCAGCAAGTGAGGGAAAAGATGAAATCGTCACTGAAAAGTTCACGTGCTTTTCTTGTTTCTTTTCCTATTGCAACTCAGTTTGAGCAAGAGTCAGAATCAAGGTCGAGACCCGAGGCTGAATGTACAACGCATGTTGTCTATGCGCTTCTGACTATGGCATCTGTACATTGTGTTGCTTGGCTCATACTCGCTTATTACACAACATGATAAATAAAGAAGTCCACATAGCGGTGTTGACATTGCCTTCTTGTATTGCTGTTTAATTGTCCAGGTCTGTAAGGGGTTGTAAGGTTTAATAAGTGAAACGTGTTCTGCACCACAAAACCACTACATTTCTATTATTGTAGAGATTTTTTTCCCTTTTTATGCCTCCGCCAACGACGTCGCCGGAGACGTTATGTTTTCAGGTTGTCCGTCCGGCTGTCCATCCGTCCGTCCGTGATAGGTTTCGTTACTGCGATAACCTGACAACGGCTAAAGGGATCTTAGTCAAACTTGGTGCAGGTATGTATAATGAGGTAAAGATGAACCGATTCGATTTTGGGGTCACGAGGTCAAAGGTCAGAGGTCATGTTGGGTAAAACTCCTGTTACCACGACAACTTGTGAACCAGTGATGGGATTCTGACCAGGTTTGGTAAACTTATGTAGAATGATGTAAAGATGAACTGATTCGATTTTGGGGTCAAGAGGTCAAAGGTCAAATCTGTAATAGGTCTATAATTTGAGAACGGCTGAAGTGATCCAATTCAAACTTAGTTCAGGTATGTATAATGATGTAAAGATTAACTTGGATTTTGGGGTCAAAGGTTAAATCTGGAATAGTTCTATAAGTTGAGAACGGCTGAAGTGATCCAATTCAAACTTAGTTCAGGTATGTATACACAAAGAATTAAGTTAAGCACCCCTACACAACGAATTAAGGTAAGCACCCCCTAATATATATTCTTTGTGTATATGTATACATTGGCATATATTCTAAGGTATGTGAGATCAAATAATGATTGGTATGACATTAGCAATTATCCATTGATGAAATTGAGTGATCAAAGTGAAAAAAAGTGATTGGTTGAGTCAGTGATCCGATCACGTGGGTCCTACACACGTTATTGACGCAAAGATCGCTAGAGGTCTTCTCAGAACAATGACTGTACGTTAGAAAACATAAACGTCATCCACACTGTCCGTGATGGACCTATAGCTCCATACTTAAATTGAGGTGAAAATATGCCTAAAATTCCCAAAAATTTTCACCTTAAATTATTCAGAATAAAATATTGAAAACGGCATGATTGTTATGTTTTTATGTGACCATAATATCACTTCTCCAGAAAATATAGCAATAACATGGGTATATTACACTGTTTTGACGACAACAAACTTGTAATGTGCGAGGTTGTAAAAAAACGGGGGGGGGTGCTTAATTTAATTCTTTGTGTATATAATGATGTAAAGATTAACTTGGATTTTGGGGTCAAAGGTTAAATCTGGAATAGTTCTATAAGTTGAGAACGGCTGAAGTGATCCAATTCAAACTTAGTTCAGGTATGTATAATGATGTAAAGATTAACTTGGATTTTGGGGTCAAAGGTTAAATCTGGAATAGTTCTATAAGTTGAGAACGGCTGAAGTGATCCAATTCAAACTTAGTTCAGGTATGTATAATGATGTAAAGATTAACTTGGATTTTGGGGTCAAAGGTTAAATCTGGAATAGTTCTATAAGTTGAGAACGGCTGAAGTGATCCAATTCAAACTTAGTTCAGGTATGTATAATGATGTAAAGATTAACTTGGATTTTGGGGTCAAAGGTTAAATCTGGAATAGTTCAATAAGTTGAGAATGGCTGAAGTGATCTCATTCAAACTTGATACAGATATGTATAATGATGTAAAGATTAACTGATTAAATTTTGGGGTCCCGAGATCAGAGGTGACGTTCGGTAAAAATGTGAGACCTTGTGAACAGCTGAAGGGATTACAAATCAAACTTGATACAAGTGTTATAATGATGTAATAATGTGGGCGGAGGCATGTTAGTCGACGTCGTGTCATCGAAGAGTGTTGTTCTAGTTTAACTTCAAATACCGATGTCTGCTTCTTAACCTGGATTATGCTTATGGCCAAATGGTCTCTTAAACCAGAATACAAAAATACCTTGTAAATTCCGGTTTAAGCAAAAGGCAGGAACGAGACATGGTTCAAGTTACAGAAGGCCTGCTCCATCCTGGAACACTTAGCGTTCACATGGGAAATCCTGGATCATGTGTGGTGATGCAGGTCCCAGGCAGACTTGGAATGGCTGCTTCATCCTGGGACACTTAGGGTTCACATGGTAAATGCAGGATCATGTGTGGTGATGCAGGTCCCAGGCAGACTTGGAATGGCTGCTCCATCCTGGGACACTTAGCGTTCACATGGTAAATGCAGGATCATGTGTGGTGATGCAGGTCCCAGGCAGACTTGGAATGGCTGCTTCATCCTGGGACACTTAGGGTTCACATGGTAAATGCAGGATCATGTGTGGTGATGCAGGTCCCAGGCAGACTTGGAATGGCTGCTCCATCCTGGGACACTTAGCGTTCACATGGTAAATCCTGGATCATGTGTGGTGATGCCGGTTCCAGGCAGACTTGGAAAGCCTGCTCCATCCTGGAACACTTAGCGTTCACATGGGAAATCCTGGATCATGTGTGGTGATGCAGGTCCCAGGCAGACTTGGAATGGCTGGTCCATCCTGGGACACTTAGGGTTCACATGGTAAATGCAGGATCATGTGCGGCGATGCAGGTTCCAGGCAGACTTGGAATGGCTGCTTCATCCTGGGACACTTAGGGTTCACATGGTAAATGCAGGATCATGTGTGGCGATGCAGGTTCCAGGCAGACTTGGAATGGCTGCTTTATCCTGGGACACTTAGGGTTCACATGGTAAATGCAGGATCATGTGCGGCGATGCAGGTTCCAGGCAGACTTGGAATGGCTGGTCCATCCTGGGACACTTAGGGTTCACATGGTAAATGCAGGATCATGTGCGGCGATGCAGGTTCCAGGCAGACTTGGAATGGCTGCTTTATCCTGGGACACTTAGGGTTCACATGGTAAATGCAGGATCATGTGTGGCGATGCAGGTTCCAGGCAGACTTGGAATGGCTGCTCCATCCTGGGACACTTAGCGTTCACATGGTAAATGCAGGATCATGTGCGGCGATGCAGGTTCCAGGCAGACGTGTAATGGCTGCTTTATCCTGGGACACTTAGGGTTCACATGGTAAATGCAGGATCATGTGTGGCGATGCAGGTTCCAGGCAGACTTGGAATGGCTGCTCCATCCTGGGACACTTAGCGTTCACATGGTAAATGCAGGATCATGTGCGGCGATGCAGGTTCCAGGCAGACTTGGAATGGCTGCTCCATCCTGGGACACTTAGGGTTCACATGGTAAATGCAGGATCATGTGCGGCGATGCAGGTTCCAGGCAGACTTGGAAAGCCTGCTTCATCCTGGGACACTTAGGGTTCACATCGTAAATGCAGGATCATGTGTGGCGATGCAGGTCCCAGGCAGACTTGGAATGGCTGGTCCATCCTGTGACAATTAGGGTTCACATGGTAAATGCAGGATCATGTGTGGCGATGCAGGTCCCAGGCAGACTTGGAAAGCCTGCTTCATCCTGGGACACTTAGGGTTCACATGGTAAATGCAGGATCATGTGTGGCGATGCAGGTTCCAGGCAGACTTGGAATGGCTGCTTTATCCTGGGACAATTAGGGTTCACATGGTAAATGCAGGATCATGTGTGGCGATGCAGGTTCCAGGCAGACTTGGAATGGCTGCTCCATCCTGGGACACTTAGTGTTCACATGGTAAATGCAGGATCATGTGCGGCGATGCAGGTTCCAGGCAGGCTTGGAATGGCTGCTCCATCCTGGGACACTTAGGGTTCACATGGTAAATGCAGGATCATGTGCGGCGATGCAGGTTCCAGGCAGACTTGGAAAGCCTGCTTCATCCTGGGACACTTAGGGTTCACATCGTAAATGCAGGATCATGTGTGGCGATGCAGGTCCCAGGCAGACTTGGAATGGCTGGTCCATCCTGTGACAATTAGGGTTCACATGGTAAATGCAGGATCATGTGTGGCGATGCAGGTCCCAGGCAGACTTGGAAAGCCTGCTTCATCCTGGGACACTTAGGGTTCACATGGTAAATGCAGGATCATGTGCGGCGATGCAGGTTCCAGGCAGACTTGGAATGCCTGCTTTATCCTGGGACACTTAGGGTTCACATGGTAAATGCAGGATCATGTGTGGCGATGCAGGTCCCAGGCAGACTTGGAAAGCCTGCTTCATCCTGGGACACTTAGGGTTCACATGGTAAATGCAGGATCATGTGCGGCGATGCAGGTTCCAGGCAGACTTGGAATGGCTGCTTTATCCTGTGACACTTAGGGTTCACATGGTAAATGCAGGATCATGTGTAGCGATGCAGGTCCCAGGCAGACTTGGAATGGCTGGTCCATCCTGTGACAATTAGGGTTCACATGGTAAATGCAGGATCATGTGTGGCGATGCAGGTTCCAGGCAGACTTGGAATGGCTGCTTCATCCTGGGACACTTAGGGTTCACATGGTAAATGCAGGATCATGTGTGGCGATGCAGGTTCCAGGCAGACTTGGAATGGCTGCTTCATCCTGGGACACTTAGGGTTCACATGGTAAATGCAGGATCATGTGTCGCGATGCAGGTCCCAGGCAGACTTGGAATGGCTGCTCCATCCTGGGACACTTAGGGTTCACATGGTAAATGCAGGATCATGTGTGGCGATGCAGGTTCCAGGCAGACTTGGACTGGCTGCTCCATCCTGGGACACTTAGGGTTCACATAGTAAATGCAGGATCATGTGTGGCGATGCAGGTTCCAGGCAGACTTGGAATGGCTGCTCCATCCTGGGACACTTAGGGTTCACATGGTAAATGCAGGATCATGTGTGGTGATGCAGGTCCCAGGCAGACTTGGAATGGCTGCTCCATCCTGGGACACTTAGGGTTCACATGGTAAGATCATGTGTGGCGATGCAGGTTCCAGGCAGACTTGGAATGGCTGCTCCATCCTGGGACACTTAGGGTTCACATGGTAAATGCAGGATCATGTGTGGCGATGCAGGTTCCAGGCAGACTTGGAATGGCTGCTCCATCCTGGGACACTTAGGGTTCACATGGTAAATGCAGGATCATGTGTGGCGATGCAGGTTTCAGGCAGACTTGGAATGGCTGCTCCATCCTGGGACACTTAGGGTTCACATGGTAAATGCAGTATCATGTGTGGCGATGCAGGTTCCAGGCAGACTTGGAAAGCCTGCTTCATCCTGGGACAATTAGGGTTCACATGGTAATTGCAGGATCATGTGTAGCGATGCAGGTCCCAGGCAGACTTGGAAAGCCTGCTTCATCCTGGAACGCCTTTGGGGGTTCTTTTAGACCAGCGGTCGGGAACCTATGGCTCGCGAGCCATATATGGCTCTTCCGGTGACGGCATATGGCTCCCAGACAATTTTGAGTTGGAAAAAAATAATAAAAAAATAAAAAAATAATCAGTTTGGAACTGATTTTAAAATACTTGTGATATTTCTTAATAATACTGTGTCATTTTAAAGTAAACAGAAATTAGTTTTGAAGATAAATTTCACGGGTCACGGGTCACCCGTGGGTCGGGTCGGGAACCAATGGCTCGCGAGCATGTCCGCGTCATTGTAAAGGTGAAGAAATCAATTTTATCAGATAGCCAACTAGTTTATCCGCTTCAACCCTTGTAACGGAAAAGATGGCGAAAAGAAAAAAAGACGATGATTACCGTGCATTCCAGGCTGCGTGGACAGAGGAATTTGCATTTGGTGAGAGAGCAGGATCTGCGGTATGTCTAATATGCAATGATAAAATTGCATCGATGAAACGGTCAAATATAAAGCGGCACTTCGATACGCACCATGCTTCATTTGCATCGAAATATCCAGCGGGGGACAGCAGGAAAAGGGCATGCGAGGAGCTACAGCGGAGAGTGCAGACGAGTCAGCAGCAACTACGTGTGTGGACCAAGCAAGGTGACGGGAATTCCGCTAGCTTTGCGGGTGCTTTGGCAATAGTAAGGAATGGAAAGCCATTCACAGATGGCGAGTATGCCAAAACATTCATGCTTGATGTGGCCAATGAACTGTTTGATGACTTCCCAAATAAAGACAAGATAATCAAACGAATAAAAGACATGCCCCTGTAGACTGCCAGGTGTTCCAATTTTTCATTTCATTTCGTGACCTGAAAATCGGGTGGGCATCAAATTGGCATGATAATATAGAAAAAATTAAGAAATAATGTTCATGACTTTTCACAAGTCAGATTCTGGTACGTTAGTCTGTAATATAATGTTGAAATGTATAATTTTATTTCCAAAATCTCCGTTTAGCCTCGAACGCATTTCGATGTATTGACCAATGAGGATCGCGCTTATTCGCGCTACGAACGATGTCTGGGCTTCCGGCTGCGAGTAAACAAAATGGCGGCCTCCAGTAGCAGCGACGGTGACGAGGGTGGGAGCGAGAAACGCTGTTATATGTGCATTTCTCCGGCCAAAAGATCAAGTTTAATACCTTTTAGTGATATAACATGGCCGCGATATTTGCAATTTGTTCTTACGTGGCAGAATTTAGAAGGTGATCAAGCTGAAATTGCGAGAAATTTCGTGAAGAACCACGCTGACGAATTCGGCGAACGTGGCAACAGTATGGTAACAATACCTGCTATAGCTATACCGCATGATGCAGCGTTTCATCAAGTGTGTTATTCACGATTTACCGATAAACAACGAGTGAGCAGGGTGCAAAGCAGCATGAAAAAGAGAGAAGAAAATGCAGCCAATACTGGTAGGTTGAATAACTTGAATAATAAATCATGACAATGCTTCAAAACTTAGTTTGATTTTTTTTTTTGTGAGGTATATGTAAAATGATTTTGTGTGTAGTCGAACGATTTTGAATTGAAGGAACTGTCCAATATTTATGCAAGGAGGTAGGGCCGAGGTGAAACAAATAAATTTTTTAAAGGAAGTCTGAGGAAAGGGGGGGGGGAATCTAGTCGGGCTAACCATGACTTGAGGTCTAGACATTTTTAACTCACATAATTTTAATTGTTTTCTTTTATGTGTATTTATTGCAGCTTCAACATGCAATGACATCAACGTCAACATTGACAAGGTGCATAAAGGCCCACAACCAGTCAAGAAACGTGCTCTACGCTCCAGCTTAGGCAAGCCCAAATGTTCAGCCAGATCCCAATATGTGTTGCCTAATATATGCATCCTTTGTCAGAAAGAGAGAACAATCAATACAGGCAAAAGGGGCCGAAGAAAAGAGCCTCTAACAAGGTGCTCAACAATTGAGGCACCAAGACTGCAGCAAGCTGCTAAAGACAACAACAATACAAACCTGCTGCTTCAAATTCAAGACAGCGATTGTGTTGCGATAGAGGTAAAATACCATGGTCGCTGCTACAAGGAGTATACCCGGTATTTAGGCAAGCTAGCAACAACACCTAATGCAGAGCAACAAGGAGACTCCAACTACTCAGAAGCATACACATTATTTTGTGCAACAGTCAAGGATCTTATAATAGACAACAAGGAAATCTACAGACTGAAACGACTTAATGACATGTTCATGAAACAAATCAAAGCAACACACGGAATAGAATCAAACTACAAAAGTGGCTTTCTCAAGACAAGACTGATGAAAACATTTCCACAACTATGCTTTCTAACCCCGTATATGCGCTGCCAAGGACACCTTGTGTATGTTAATGACATCTCCACTGAAGTGCTGGTTGAAGAAAAGAAAGTGTTGCAAGAAACCATGCATGGTTCAGGTGATGACACAACAGAGACAGAACAAACATCCGACTCTGAACCAACCCCACCAAAGCAACCTGGGTATACTGAGAATAACCTTAGAGAACACTACTTCACTGCGCTACAATTTAGAAATGCAATAGATGAGATCAAGCCAAATATGCCATGGCCCCCAACCTCTGAGCACCTGACAACAAATGCCGCAGAAGCAATTGTACCTGCCTGTCTCTATAACTTTATTGCATGGATGGTGGGAGTGTCAGACGAACCTGATTCTGATGAGTTTGTAAAGATAGAATCTACAATACATAGAAGAATTCTCACAATTGCACAGGACATCATATACCTCCAATCAAAGGGAAGGAAACAGATGCCCAAACATTTGTCACTTGCAATGACAGTACGTCATCTCTCAGGTTCAGCCCAATTAATCAGCCTACTGAACGGGTTTGGTTACTGCGTCTCAAACTCTGTCGTCTTAAATCATGACACTGCACTAGCTAACCAAGAACTACATCGTGGAGAGGATGCTCTTCCATCAATCATTCAGGTGGGCAAGCATGTCACACTCGTATGGGACAATAATGACTTCGGGGAGGAGACATTGTCTGGGCACGGAACAACGCACAATACCAATGGGATTATAATACAGCGACCAAGTCAATCCCATGAAGTAGTACAACCAGCACCAGTCACTACAGTTAAGAGGACGTGGGAGAGATCGATGCAGCCACCTGCAGTGAACCTTGCCACATATTATGGAGGGAAAAACGAAGGACCCGCTCCATTCGCAACCAGCGTTCCATTGGATCGAGCAACGGACTTCCCATTACTCCAGCACCCTAAGACGATAGACCTAGCATACCACATCACCAAGTACAACATTGACGGGACTCTGCCATCTTGGACAGGATTCAACCAACTACTGTCTTGTGTTGAAGTTCCACCAAAGAGCGTGATAGGGTATCTCCCTGTCATTGATGCCACTCCGACTGAAATGAATACGGTACTAACAATACTGCAGAGAAGTGTTCAGATCGCCGACAAGTTACAGTTGGAAGCAGTCGTCATTGTCGTTGACCAAGCCATCTATTGCAAGGCACAGCTCATTAGATGGAAGAATGCACAGTTCATGAAGAGACTGGTAATTCGACTTGGGGCATTCCACACTGCAATGTCCTTTCTTGGCTGTATTGGAAAGAGATTTCGAGATGGTGGTCTCCAAGACATCCTGGTTGAGTCAGAGATTGTTGCAGTGGGGTCTGTGAATGGAGTGTTCAGCGGCAAGCATTACAACAGGGCAGTTCGAGCCCATAAGCTGATGTCAGACGCGATGCAGCAGATGCTCCTGGATGCATATTTTGAATCTATTCCAGAACATGAAGCGGGTAGAGTGAAGGAACTTTTGTCAAACTTAGCTGAAGCTTTCCCACATCCAAACTACCATGTCATTCTCAACAGCGACAAGTTCAAAGACTTCAAAACCTCCTTTGACAAATTCTTAGAAGCAAGTGACACCAAACCAACATTTCGCTTCTGGAGTTCATACATTGAGACGGTGGAGCTTCTCTAGCCCATCTCGAGTTTATCATGACGTCAATGCGCACTGGTTCGCTTGTACGCCGCGTAATTGTCTTTGATGGGTTAAAATATCACCCCTTACACACTTATTGGACCTATTAACAGTTTCAAAATAGCATTGGTAAACCACCATGGATCGTAGTAGCAACACCAATCACAAATATTGCACAAAAATTTAAAATTATGCAGGTTTTAAGGTCCAAAAACATGACTTTCTGATAAATGCATCAACAGCATGTTATTTTACCAAGTCGTTAAAACAACATTTTTACTACTTTTGGGGGTCTGAATTAATAAATATTGCTGCCAAGCCCATTGTGTACATGACATCATATAGTTTGTGTTGTTTTTTTACTGTGTAAATGGGTATTTCAAATGTAACATACAATTGGTGTATACTGGTGTTTTGGGGCAGCGGTTCTCGGTAACGTACCACGATATCGCTTGTGAAAAAAAACAAGATGTTTTGGAGGTCATAAGGCTTCATCCCACACCCTTCTTGCCAAATCCCTAGGTTCAGGTCATGAAATCAAAAAAAAAAGAAAGATATCCACCCTATGGCCCTGTGTCTACTGTCAGCAAGAACTGTGCACGATCGTAGCATCATGATGGCAAATCAAGTCGAGGAAACACAAATTAAGGACATAAACGCCGGGACATACTTTTCTCTCGCGTTAGATGAGTCAACAGACGTTAGCCATCTATCTCAGTGCAGTATAATTGCCAGGTATGCTGCAGGTGACACACTGCGTGAGGAAAGCTTGGCTGTTTTGCCAATGAAAGGGACAACAAGAGGAGAGGATTTATTCACGTCTTTCATGGAGTTTGCTAAAGAAAAAAAACTACCGATGGATAAACTTATTTCTGTCTGTACTGATGGTGCACCCTGTATGTTGGGGAAGAACAAAGGATTTGTAGCGCTTCTCCGTGAACATGAAAAGAGAGCCATCCTAAGTTTTCATTGCATCCTGCACCAGGAGGCGCTTTGCGCTCAGACGTGTGGCCAGGAGCTTGGTGAGGTGATGTCGCTGGTCATTCGAGTGGTCAACTTTATTGTTGCCCGAGCTTTAAATGATCGCCAGTTTAAAGCTCTGTTAGAAGAAGTTGGGAATCATTATCCCGGTCTGCTTTTACACAGCAACGTGCGTTGGTCGTCAAGGGGGAAGGTGCTCAGCCGTTTTGCAGCTTGCCTGAGTGAAATCCGGACTTTTCTTGAAATGAAAGGCGTCAAGCATCCTGAGCTAGACAACACTGACTGGCTCCTGCAGTTTCACTATCTCGTGGACATAACTGGCCATCTGAACCAGCTCAATGTGAAAATGCAAGGTATTGGAAATACAATCTCATCCCTTCAACAAGCAGTGTTTGCATTTGAAAGCAAGCTGGAAGTCTTTCTCAGGGACATTGAAACAGGTCGTCTTCTGCACTTTGAAAGACTGCAACAATTTAGAGATGCATGCTTAGCAAGTGACTCCACTCAACATCTGGATCTCCAGCAGCTAGCTGGCTTTACGTCCAATCTCCTGCAGTCATTCAAAGCACGTTTTGGAGAATTTCGTGCGCGCACTGGTCTTTTCAAGTTCATCACTCATCCACATGAGTGTGCAGTGGACAAAATCGACCTGACATGCATCCCCGGGGTCTCTATCGGAGACTTTGAGCTGGAAGTTGCTGACCTGAAGGCATCAGACATGTGGATGAGTAAGTTCAAGTCACTTAATGGAGAGTTGGAAAGTCTTGCGCGACAGCGAGCAGAGCTGGCGAGGGAACACAAGTGGACAGAAATGAAAAATCTTCAACCTGAAGACCAGCTGATTCTTAAAACTTGGAACGAGCTTCCTGTGACATACCACACAATGCAGCGTGTGAGTATTGCCGTATTGACCATGTTTGGCTCTACATATGCATGTGAGCAGTCATTCTCGCATATGAGGAACATTAAGACCAACCTACGCTCACGTTTAACTGATGGAAGCCTCAACGCCTGCATGAAGCTCAACCTCACCACGTATGAACCAGACTACAAGGCCATCAGCAAAACCATGCAGCACCAGAAGTCGCATTAAAAGTAAGACATTTAATTTATTATACGTTAAAAATACTATATGGCTCTCAATGAAATATACTTAGAAATATTTGGCTTTTATGGCTCTCCCAGTCAAAAAGGTTCCTGACCCCTGTTTTAGAGTGATGTTTTGTTCTTGTTTGTGTGTGGTGCATTAGCGCCATCATCGTGACAGTATGAAAACAGCACAGCCTTTAACAGATGGCGAAATGGCTTGCTGAGTACACCGCGCAGTGTGCAAGACTACACGCCTTCCCTGCACTTCCATGAAATGAACATTTCTGGCATTTCCTGTGTGTCCGGTTTCTCTGCAAGCAAGATGCCTGCTTCCAATAAAAAAGACCTGGCAACGATGTGGGACGGCTGCTGGGCAGATATTGGTTCTCATATGTTTTATACAAGGCCGTGACCTATTGAAATTGTCATCTTTCATCTTCATACACAGGCCTTCTGTGACCTTTGAAATGTATAATTTTTCTAATTCTACAGAATGAAGAATTGAACATTGTTCTATCAGCCCCATGGATTCTAGAAACAACTTCAGATGATGTGCATCATCAAACACATAAAAGAGGAATTAACAACATGAATGTGATATAAATGATCAGTCAACGTATGGGGAAATAAATAATGACAATAGAATCAGTGCGCTGTCCTCTGCAATCTCCACGTCAGAGTGCCCCATGCTTCGTCTGTACAACCTGAAAGGTAAAGAAGAAGAGTGATTACGTTCCTTTGGAGAGAATGTCTGCACAAATTATCATTTAAAATAGCTTCAAAATTATCAAAGTTATGGCTCTACAGGAATTACTGAACTTATGGGGAAATTCTTGTACAAAAATTTTGAAATTATATTATTAATCACTTTTGGAATGTTTAACAATCTGTTCTAACTATTTGGCATGGTGGTTTCATTTTATACAAGGATTTAGCCCATGCAGGAGCATAACGACAAAAGGCAGCAGGTTTACAAAGAAGCAGATGGTGCGGAAGGAGGTGGACGAGTGGGTGGGGGAAGGACGAGTACACAAGGAAGAAAGAAATAACAAAAGTGAGTAACAATGGCCTGGAGAGGAAGGGAATCTGAAAGAACCAGCGTATGTAGAGTGATCGTATTTGAAAGTCTGAAACGAGGAGGACAAGACAACGGACACAGGGAGACGAATAATTGAATGCAGGTGGGCAAGCAGCCTAGACTTCAGGTGTGAGATCAGAAGGTTATTTCAGGAACTGTGGTGGTTTGGAGAGGGCAGGAAGGGCAAGGCCAGATGTAAGCTTGTATAAAATAGAGGGTTCACCAACTTACTGCTTCCTGTCCAAGCTGTCTTGAGTTTCTATTTGTGTGGAAGGCTTTGTTTTAAACCACCTTAAGAGGAGCAAGGTGGGGTGCAGGAACACCGGCTTTGAGCAGGTAGCCATACATTGGAGATCCGATGAAAGCCTTGTTCACTCGGTGTGGCTCAGGAGTAGAGCGTCAATGTTTGTGAAGAGCATCTTGTATGTGGGGTCATCCTAGTTTGGGGGATGGTCGACCAAACCTCATAACTGTGTTGTTATGGAGAGGCACCCAAAGCAAAATGCACTCCTCAGGGTTAGAGCGAATTTGGCAGGGGATGCCAACCAGTGATTCTTGGAGTTGGAGTGAATGAGTCCGTTTGACGTGGCAGGGGTTGTGGGCAACCACCTTTGCAGGAATCAGGTCTGTCAGGGGAGGAGACAATAACCAGTGGGACACATGGAAAAGTTTTGGACATCCTGTGAAATAAATTTTGGGATAGATGTCGTGGGTATGGCAGTCAGATGTACATCATGAATTGGTATTGTTTAAGAAAAACGGTCTTAAAAAGAATGGGGTTTGCTGCACCAGGTGGAGCAACAGAATAAAAACTGAATGTTGGCCAGTGTAATGTGAGTGGTTCTAATGTATTGGAGGAACTGAGACCATCACCTAAAGTAAACATACTGTTGCGGATGCCGGGTTTGTCGACGTACTAAGGGAAGTTTATTACCCCACTCCCCCTCAAACTCCGGGTCCACTACGGCCGCCGACCGCGACTAAGCTCGTGATCGGCGGGTTGCTAAAGCAACTTCAACCGCCAACCTTCCAGCCACGCGCCGAAGCGTTTGCTGGTCAAAGAATCCCAAATACCTTCAAGATGCGCAGCCGAAGAAATTGGGGGTTAAAACGTCGCTTTCCACACCTTATTTCGTGCCGAGCGATCTACACGGTGCGGATTGCGGCATTACCTTGCGTGATTGTTGGGCTTTATTCAAGCCAAATTCGGTCTTGGACGATGCTCGGCCAATGGAGAAAAGATGTACCCGAACAGGTTTGAAAGTAACAAAAATGTACAGCCTTTTATTTAGAAGGCAAAGAGAAAAAGAGACAAAGATGCAACCTTATCAATTCCTTACCTAATTAAACCCAACAGGCGCCTACACACACTCACACACGGGGAATCACATACACCGGTTAATTCTCGTACCGATGTACGTGCAGAGATTGAGTCGAGGGTGGCCGCTTGGTGTGCGCAGTGCGCAGTTCAAACCTCGATCCGGACGTGCAGCCTGGGGGAAGTAAGGTCCGAAGGACGAACCGCCACCTCAAAGTCAGCACGAACGATAGGTTGAAGCGCAGGTTGGACGAGTTTCAGCTCGGATGAATTGCTGCCCAGGAAAGATGAACCAGCACTTCAGACATACAACTTCGAGCAAAATCGTGGGAGAGGTCAACCCCAAGAGCGAGTTCGCTTGCAAGTCAGAGAAGGCGGCCAGATCAGAGCGAGATCAACACTTGCAGGTCGGTGAAGAGACAAAGGGCGTTGGCGAAGTCAGAGCTAAGAGGGGCGTCGGCGAAGCGAGAGGAGTGTCGGCGAAGCGAGAGGGGCGAAAATGCGATGGGCGGGGGTTTTTATCAGACCCGAAAAGCTTCCAGAATGTTGCACAGCCTCGCATTGGCTGAGGTTGGTCACGTGCAGGCATTCAATCCTTCCTCCCCCTAGAAAGGTTTCATTCCTCCTTCCCTCTTTCATTCGGGGAGGTTTCACAACCCATTGGTCGCTTGCTGGTGACGTGTCTCCTTTGCCGTTTGTTGGTCACGTGGCCTGTGCTTTTGGCCATGCCTTCCTGCACATTAAAATGTCTTCCCTCAACCACACGGACGTTTGAAATCCTGCCTAAATCAACGCATATTTGGTCTCGATTATTACACAATGGAAAGGGGGCTAATCATTACATTCAATAAGAAATAACTAACTACTGCAGGTGACATGTTGTCGCGCAATTAACTATAGGGGGTTTGCCTTTATGGCAAAACCGCAACAATACAAACTGAGTATTGATGCTGATGCCTCACACAAGCACCAACAGGGTGAGTCATAAGTCCCATGACACGGTTTTAGCTGCTTATAAAAGATTTATTTTCACCATACTATTGTTTTTCAGATAATACAAATAATACATTAAACCAAGATGGCAGACAACAGCCCATTTACAGTGTAAGAGAGTCTGGCAGCAGGGGTGTCGTACCACGTGCGGAGAAACAAACAAGATGATGAAACAGGTGCGAGATGACTTCGAGGAGTGTTTTGGAACTCCAGCACCGTCAAAATCAAATCTTCATTTTTGGGTAAAAACTGCAAGTGTACTAGACAGTAAATGCAGCGGACAACCAAAATGTTGTGATTTGGGAATTCAAAACATTAAAACATCCGTTCTCAATACATCATTACATTACGTCATGCTGAAAAAATCATTACGGAAACGTTCTGCAGAGTTGGGTGTTTCGTTTTCATCGTTATGTCGCACAATGAAAGAAGACCTTCACATGAAACAATAATAAACCATTGTTTGTGAATTGTCAGATTTAGATCATGAAACCAGGTTGACAGCTCGTGACTGTGTCCACACTTCTGTGTCCACACTTCTGTGGCCACTGCGCAGTCCTGACCTGACCACATGTGACAATGCTCTGTGGGGGGTATGTCAAAGCTGAGATTGCAGAGCATCGCATGGCATCTGTTGATGAACTGAAACAACACAATCAGGAAGCATTTGACACCATAGCGTGTGGTATTTTGCGTCGAGAAAGTTATCTTGTGCCGTGACAATGGCGGACGTCATACACATGCACTTGATGTCTGAGGAGGTATTGTAGTTGTTGGATTACTAAAAAAACAAGACCGAAAGTCTAACAGCGGCGTAGCCGGGCTTGTAAATTATGATAAATCACAAACACATGATTAGCTTTTTAAACAGCCGCTAATGCTGTTTATAACATTAAACAAAGAAATTTGGAGGAATCCAGACATCCATGAGGTAAGTTTTACAGATCTCAGGGAAGATCTACTGTAATCTAGATTATACCCCACAAGTGTCGGGTACGTAGGCCTACCGTTTTGTCAGAAGAGACGTAACGCCTCTTCTTTCAATATTTACTGTTCATTTTAACAATCGGTTTGTTTGTGTTTCACACTGAATGAAAAACGTCAAGGTAGAGCATGGCGATTGTGATGTATGACAGGTGCGACGATATGTTCGGCATGAACGGCATATAAATCAACACGGCGGTGTGTGGAGAGTCAGCCGCATATGCGGTAATGACATCAGACATAATCACTTCACCCTGTCATGTGACTAGATCCTCAGCTCTGATTGGTATACGTTTGAGGGGACATGCACACATACATACATACATACATACATACATACATACATACATACATACATACATACATACATACATACATATGGACAAACTCTTCGAGATTGCTTTGCCCTCTAGGCTACGCCGCAAAAAGAACTTATTACTGTGATATATTATATTACTGATATATATATATATATATATATATATATATATATATATATACAGACTTGGCATTTAATATGGAATATTTTTTTGTGGGGGTGAACTTCCTTTTCAAGATGACTTAGAACCAAAAGTTCATTGGAATTATGTTGAAATTATTCTAGATTTTGTTAATGTGACCTTTAAAAGAAACAAAAACCACATTTGACATTTCAAAGCAAATAAATTGATCCTTGAAAGTGATGTAAACTGATATCGAACTCAATTCACGGACAGTACTGTGTTAAACTTCTATACGTTTTCCAGAAGTAGCTCTTTATTTTGCACATTAGCCAAAAAAAATTTCAACAAAAACAAAAGCTAAATTATTACTGGGATTACGGACAGTAAAATTACAGTTCAGTACTTCGTGTAACCCCCACGAGCATTCAGGAGAGCACGTACACGTCGAGGAATGCTGTTCACGAGATTTGCCAAGGTTTGGCCAGGAATCGCTTGCCATGCAGTGACAATAGTCTGCTGCAATTCACGCACAGAGGTGGGCTGCTGGTCCAAGTGGTCGATTTGATGCGTTAATTCGGCCCACAAGTTCTCTATCGGATTCATATCCGGGGACATGGCAGGCCACTCCATATGCTCCACACCACGGTCAGCAAGAAAGTGTTGGATCATGCGAGCATGGTGAGGCCGTGCATTGTCATCTTGGAAGACAAAGTTTCCTCGAAAGGCTGCACGAACAAATGGAAGCAATGTTTCTTCCAGAATGACCCTGTGCTTGAACTGGTTCAGGTTTCCATTCAGAACAACGAGGTCAGTTTTGCCCCCTGCATGAAAAGCAGCCCAAATGGTCACCCCATCACCTCCAGCTTGGACTCTTGGCACTACACAATCTTCGTTGTGGGCTTCATGCACTTGTCTGTGCACTCGGACGCGGCCATCTTGACGATAGACTAGAAATCTAGACTCGTCACTGAAGGTCACGTGATTCCAGTGTCCTGGCTGCCATTGACGGTGCTCTCTGGCCCACTGGAATCGGCGCTGGCTGTGTTGTCTGGTCAGGCGTGGCTTTCTCAGGGGACGCCTGGCACGATAGCCTGCTTGAACCAGTTGTTGGTTGACTAGTCTTCTGGATACAGGCACATTTGTCAGTTGCTGCCACTCAGCCCTAGGCCGATTAGCTGACTTGTTACGGCCATTGCAGACTAACCGGTGCAGCTGGCGATCATCTCTCCTTGTGGTTCTGCGTGGACGTCCTGGCCTCGGTATTGGAGTAGGGACACCCCTCTGAGCATTTCGTTTCAGGATCTTTGACACCTGACCTTGAGTGATGCCATACTGCCGAGCAATAGCACGCTGTTTCATGCCAGAATTTCGTAAAGCCACCACTCCATGACAAACAGCATTGTCAAGTTGACGGACCATCTCCAAAGGAAGCGGCAATAACTTTTGTAGACATGCAGCAGTTGTTTTCCACTAATACAGAACGCAACAACCCTTATATACCTGATTGTGAAGCCAATCGTCAAATGTACCTGTCCTTACATTTTGTCACGCCACCTGTGATATAATCCTGTTATTGACTTCTTGCTGCGAAAGACAATCGGTGACATGGTTCTTTCAACAAAGACATCACTGAAGGGTAAAAGAAACTCACCAGATTGATATACTGAGTTCAGAAAGTAAACCCAAGTCAAGAAAAAATATATATTCCATATTAAATGCCAAGTCTGTATATACTGTATATTGTTACGGTTCCGGGGGACGGCACTCCCCTTACCGAGGGGGGGTTTAATCCCCTCGTCTTTTTAAGCTGGCCGTCCAACCGGTCCTGGTACTTGTAACACTCCTTTGCGGGGTGGGATTGATCGTGGTTATTGGTCCAGGTGTTAGCCCGAATACCTTTATCAATCCCTCCGCAAAACAGGGAGACAAGTACCGCTCGAATCCCGGACAAGATGGTATTTTGCCGAGCGGTTTAGCAGTCCGGAATCCGAGCCGTTAGCAATAGACTAAACCCGATTGCGAAGCGGTTCGGCCAAAATCGTGCCACAGGTACTCAATCGGGAAATCACGAAAGTGATCGGATGAGAAAGAAACCAAAGTAAGGAGGAACAGGTATTTATTATTATTTACAACGAACCAAAGAAAGAAGAAGAAATGAAGGTAATTTACAGAAGAGGAGACACAGTGCAATCCTTAAACAGGCTTAACTTATTCCCAGGGACAAGACAAAACAAAACAAACTCACGTACACTAATGGGGGTTCTCAGGCAGGAATGGCGGGAAGGATGAGAAGGTGGGACCACAGGGCTGGAAGGATGAGGTTCAAGTCCGTGCAGAACGGCAGGGCTGGAGGCGAGCGGCCGCCGACTCCCCGCACTCTGGTTCACACGGCGGGGTTGCTCGTGGCAGCGCGTCAAAGCTGCACGTGGCAGGGGCTGTTTGAAGCAGCGTCTCTCTCTCGTACCTCACTCCACAGAACTTTTTCAAGTGCCTCCCTCCACAGAACTCTCGGTTCGTGCTCCCTCACTCATCTGCATAAGCAGTCCCTCACTCATCCTTTTATTGCCCTCCCCAAAATCAAGCCGCGGGCTACGAGGGCATGCCTACCCGGTCGCTCACCACGGTGCTGATTGGCTGGTAGGGCTGGCTGACTCCACCTCTGATGACGATGAGGTGCCACGCCCCCCTTCTTCTCCGAGATGAGCACATGGCAATGGCGGCTTGCACGAATGGAAAACCACTCGCACCCTTTTTGAAAAGAACGAAAGGGACCTATCTTATTTGATTTGATGCAACGGAGATTCATCGATTGGAAACATGACTTTACCTGAAACACATAATAATGAAATAACTACGAAAGGGCCTATGCTTTGCTACGTGTTGCAATGTGGACTAAGGTGCAATTATTTCATTTAACAGCCAATTAAAGGGAAATGTACACAGGGGTTATTTATAAGGAAATTTACTACTAAATTGACAAAGTGAAGGTTCTAAAAACCACAACAATATATATATATATATCAGTTCAAGATATATATATATATATATATATATATATATATATATATATATATATATATATATATATATATATATATAATATATATATATATATATATATATATA
The DNA here is from genome assembly GCF_964187855.1 of Myxine glutinosa. NCBI lineage: Eukaryota > Metazoa > Chordata > Myxini > Myxiniformes > Myxinidae > Myxine > Myxine glutinosa. The sequence continues at coordinate 11,472,138 of NC_136262.1, read as the reverse complement.
TATATATATATATATATATATTGTTACAGACGCGGTTTTAGATGTTATTTTACCAAGCGGTTTGGTATTACCGCGTCCGAACAGTTACTCCCCGCTTAGAACCCGATTTCACCCAAACGTTGGCCGGATCGCACCGCAGCTAGTCAATAGGGAAAAGACAAAGGCGACACGGATGTGAAGAAGAAGAAGGAATAAAACGAGAAGACGTACAGACGAGTAATGGGATTTATTATTTACACAAGCAAAAAGGAGCAATCAAGGTTTATTTACAACACATAAGACGCAGGTGACACAGTGCAAATTCTAGCTTATCTACAGACTTAACTTATTCCCAGGACAGAACAAACAGAACAAACTCACGTCCACAAGAAGGGTGGAAAGGCAGGAGGTGGATGGCTGGAGGGAGAGGGAGGTCAAAGGGGGTCCTGCAGCTCAACCGGCGCGTTTAGCAGCCGCCGTTCCTTTACGGCCCTGCTCCAAACCGCCGTCCAGGCCCCAAGTGGCTGTGGGGTGTTGTTGCTGCTGTGGCCTCCGCTGCTTCCCCAGGACTTGTCTGACGCGTCTGGTCCAAACCCTCAACTCTTTCTTGGTTCACTCACTCCTCACCACCGACTCCTCACCGCAACCAACGCAACCACTGACCGCCACCACCGACTCCTCACCGCAACCAACTGACCACCGACTCCACTGACTGACTCTTCACGACTCTCTCTCCGACCAACTCACTTGCTTCTTGTGTGCGCCTTTTTATAGCGCCTCTGGCGATTAAGCCGCTGGCCTTTTTGGACACGCCCATCGGGGTGCTCACCTCGGCCCTGGTTGGTCGCGCGACCCTCTGGCTCCGCCCTTGATGACGACGGGCGGGCACGCCTTTCTTCTCCGACGAGAGCACAGGTTCAATGGTGGTTTTGGAGGGGAGGTAATATGGGCAATCGAGGCTCGGCAATGACGGAAGGGGGTGTAAAAGGAAATGGAGATTTTGGGGATGGGAAGGAAAGGGGATCTATTCTCTTTCACTGGTGCAATGGAGTACTTCAATTAATGGGAGACACCGCCTTACTCTAAAACACAGAATAAGAGATAACTATCAAACAGGAGTATTCTATTACTTGGCTGACGTGTATGCTTGTGGACTAATTATGGGATGCCCTTTCACCTTTACACAGCTCCGGAGGTAGGGGGGCGCAGAATAAACAATAATAACAATTCACACAATCAAACAAATATACAGTTCTCATCTCCGCAACACTGCACCCTCCTCCTCTTAGGCACGTCCCGGGCCTACAACTTTTATTTTTAGTGTGACACGTAGGTGTAGTTCCCTCTACTTTTAACCTGACCCTGAGTGCGACAGTTTTAAAACATAAATAAATGTGTCCCGCTGCTCCATTGCACCCTACCTAACAGACTTACGCCCACAGTTAACCGAATTGTGGAATGGTCTTCAAACTACACACTGACGGTGGGAAGCATTATTTACACTTGACGCTACTTTTATTTACAAGACTAACCCAGGACCTGTGATTGTTCTTTCTGGGGGGGGGGGAGACAGTCTGCTCTGCATCAATGCACCATTAAAGCACCCAAAAACGCACCAATACACGCCCCAAGCACCAATCGGTGCAGTCATCACTGTTCAAGTGTTCAACAATAAAAAATAACCAAACAACCCCTAACCCTGCAGGTGATCTCTTGCTCTTCGGCTCCCTCTGCTGGATATTATTATTTGGTCTTCCAGATGTTGTCATTCTTTTGCTTTGCTTACTGGCGGCCTATTTGTATTAAAACTTGCACCCAATGTGTCCTTTTTATTTATTTTATTTATGGCCCACAGGGCTGACTAGTGTGGTTCACCTGTGGGGCATCGGTGCCCTGTGGCCAAGGTCCGCCAGCAAGATTTCGGGCCCTCATGGCCGGTTCCAGCAGAGGGGCCATGCCCCAACCCATGGGGTCCATAAGTGGTGCTCGGCCACAGGCACGTGGTCCATAATGTGGTGCATCGATGCAGACAGCTGGTTCTGGGAATTTCGGGCGCACAATGGCCGACCCACGCACGCTCCCCTCGGCACCCAGTGGCGCACAGGTCATGTGGGAGACAAAAGGGGAAAGACAATTGAGCGAGGGGTAAGGTCACAAGGGTACACATCAATAAGGCAATGCAAGGCGAAATGCGTACGGAGGGCGAAGTGAGAAAGCTCGTCCCTACCGTACGTCACCCCCCTGTCACCTACCCTACCCTTGCCCTTACCCCATATGTACAAAAATCTACACATTTACAAATTCGTCACTACTGTCACGTCTTCCCCATATTTCCCCTATACCAAATTCGTCTCCACAATCCCTCTACTTCAAAATTTGCCATCACCAAATTCATCATCAATCCTCATAAGGAGGCAGAGATGGAACATCAAAGCACAATGTCACACCCACGTCATGATGCGTCTCACAATCCAAACATTTGCACAGTAAAAATAATTAAACATGGCATGGTGCGGAGTACCTGTCACCTCAGGTGAGTGGATGCAGATGGTGCGAGGAGACTTCATCCTAACTACTTTCTAAATGACATTAACACACTTTACACTACCCGGGGTCTCTCCCTGCCAATCCATTGGCCAACTTACACTATGGGTTCTAAAAACCAATTCCCATTGACCAAACTGTGGTGCTTCTCAATTTGGGGTCTCACTCCCCCGATTCATCTCCCGGTGCCTCGCACAATTTCTGGGCTGCGACGTGTAGCTCTCCCAGCAGGTCTACCCACCTGCACACCTCCACCACTGCAGTTGCCACCCGAGCTTACCTAGCTCCTCACCCTAACCTAACTAACTGGGGAAGGCCCTCTCCTGGCTCTGTCACCCCTTGGTGCTCTCTGGCACTGGGCTACCCGGGTCCGTCCTCCGGATCCTCGGGCCCCATCCACAACTACCGGCTCCCAGAGCCCACCTGCAGCCTCACCTGGCCGACATCCTCACAGTGGTGGAGTGCCCAAACCAACTACACACACTAACAGGCTACACGCCCAGCCATTTCCACAACACTAATGCACCCATCCAAAGACCATTCTTTCACTCGCACCACAGATGCCAATATCCAACCACAATTTACCTGTACCCTCTACCTAACACTTACACTACCCGCCCCGGGTATCCGTGATGGGGGTCCACTCTTCCCCCATTCACACCTTCGCACCATCCACTCCACTCCACAATTTCCACCATACTCACTCCACGACCATCCATTCCAATACTCCATACCATTTATTTCACACAACCATTCTCCATTCACCTGTTGTTGCACACCTGTGCAATCACACCTGGTGCCACCTGCACCCTCCTCCTCTTCCTGGACCATTTGGTCAACACAACACACCTCACCATTACTCACTCATACACTGCTCCACCCACCTGTTCAGTTGCACACCTGTGCAATCACACCTGTTCAATCCTCAACCACACGGCATCATCTCATCTAACTACTCCCCTCTGAAACTTGCGCTTCCCAGTCGTCCCTTTAAACTATTGCGCTCCCACGTCATTATCATCCACACTAAACTACCTGCGTCCCCACTACAGGTATCAGTCACTAACTAACCTTAACGTCACCTAATGTCATCTTCGCTAGATCCCTATCAATATCCTAACCCACCCGGGCTAGTTTTCACTGCCATACACCCCATAAGCTATAGCGCATTTGCCCCACGTTTGTGAGGGATGACAGAGTTGCCATCCCACCACATCGGGCATCTCCCACTACCAATTTTGCACATCAAATTTCAACAAATCAACAATTTGCCATTTACTGCCAATCACCGTACCATTACCAAATTTTGCTTTTTTCTAATTTCGGGGCCAAAACACTATCCTCATCACCCGTCTACTTATTACTTCCTCTCGGTGCGCCAATTCACGTCGACAGCCCGGCTTCGTACAGCCGAGCAATGAACGCGGGTTCTTTGGTGCCGGCGGCTGGATGCGTCCGGCACTCGTGGCAGGGACGGGGGCTTACTCGAGCCGAGATCCCACGCACCACCTCGGCGCGGAGCCATCCAATGTCCCGATCTCGACCTGCCGGCACGTCTCAATAGAAAGTGGTCGCCATGACGACCCTTCCTATCGGGCTGCCCGCTCCGCCTAGTGGAGCCCGGACGCGGCCGTTCCAAGCGAGGCACAGCGTGGATCGCGTATGGCGGTTCTTTCGAAACTGCCGTGGTTCGGATCCCCGCTGGTCCTCGCGGCACGCGAAGCTGCCCGACGCGCACCGAGGGCCCGATTCGGCTATAAGTCGTTCTAACCTCTAACCCGGTTACCGTCGATGCCTCACCTGGATGCTTACAAGCATACGCTACCCCTTTCTTGCTCATACCTCCAGCTGTTCCCATGCTCCTCGTACCTTTCCTTACACACCCAGGTACACTCATTCCACTCACAGACTTGGTCACATACCTGACCACCGAACACCTTGGCACACATTCGTCGCTCGCACACCTCACCAACACACCTCTTCGCGCCCCTTCCTCGGTCACCTCCTCTGTGACAATCACAGGTGTGCCCTCACTCGCACACCCAACCACGTGCCTCACTACCAATTCCAGCGTGCATTCCCACACACGCTCTACCATTCCAGGTGTGCATCCTTCCATTCCAGGTGTACATCCTTGCTCACCTGTCACAACCAACTCACGCTCCGTGTCACTCTCACTACTCTCACCTCCACTCTCGGTCGCGCACTCACCCTTACTCTCGACAGCACACTCTTTCCTCATACACCCGTCCGTTACACACCTTTCTCGCGCATCCTTTTGCGCACACTCTTTCGTTACTTCCTCCGTAACACTTACCACACCGCGCTTCTATGTACCCCCTCGCACACGCGCTTCGACCAACTCACTCTTGACGGCACACTCACTCCTCGGCGTGCACTTTTTCCTCACACACCCCATGGTCGGACATTCTCGCACACCTCTTTTTTCGCACACCAGACCTGTCGCACACTTCACCAACGGCCTTTCACGAACACCCGGATCCAAACCAATCCCCAAGCCGACTGAAGCTTTCCTCACATCATATACATTGCCACTCACCTCCGTACCTCGTCGTCGCACCTCCTTTGCCACCTGCAAACTCTTTATTTGGTTAGTGAGCAGCACATTATGAGTTGAGCACCGACCTTGTACCAATTCCATTACCTCCTCCTGGATTTCTCTCTTAGTTTCTGTCCGTCTCTTCTTAATTTCACTCACCTCTTCTTCCACTTCCTCTAATTTTTGTTTAACCTCTTTTATTTCTCGGTGCGTCTCCTCAAGTTCGTCCTCTAAGGCTACCGTGACCGTCTCTATGTGCATCCTCACCTGCCGGTCCTTTGTCTCCATTACCTCTGTCACCTCGTCCACCCTCATTGTCAGTCCCTCATGTACCATCTGACATTGCCTCTGTGTCGCTATTAAGTCTTCCTTGATGTCTTTGTGTCGCTTTTAACCCTCCTAGTACCGCAGTGTTCTTTTGAACCTGCTCCACTAACTCCGTCTGTCCCTCTGTCAGCTGTTCCACCTCCTCCGTCAGATCTTCTATTCCCCCTTGTAACTTGCCGCCCCATTTCTCACCTCTTTCTCCATACGCTTCTCACCTCGCTTTACCTCCTCGCGTAGCCCCGAGACCTCCTCACCCACACCTCATCGTATCTCCTCTTGCATCTCCTCCCTTTCTTTTGTAGATGCCGCCCTCATCTGTCCCAATTCATCCCTCTGAGCATTGATGTCTCTCGGTCCCTGCTCTCAAATGTTGTGTTTGTGTCCTTCCCCCTCTCTCCCCATCTTGTCTACCGCTCCCGATGTTATATGTTTTATGTGTCGGTTTGTCTTTCTGTGTGATTAATGTTCGCTCTTTCACGAGCCTCGCTTTTGTATACAAAAAAAAAAAAAAAAAAAAAAATCCAATTTGGTTTCTACCCCGATTTTTACCTCCTCTATCTGCTCTCCCATTTGTTTAATTTCTCGGGCGGATTGCTCCCCTATCTCCCGCAATTTGCCTTCCATGCTATTTTCTAGCCCCACTAACCCATTTTTCATCCCCTCTATCTGATTCTCCTGGGCAGCCATTCTATTTTCCACCCCCGTTAACCCATGTTTCATCCCTTCAAATTTCTTGTCTAATTCCCCGATTTGGGCATTGGTACCCCTCGCTTCGTCCCTCATTGCCCCCATTTGGCCCCCCATCTCTCCCATTTGGCCCCCCATTTCTCCCATACTGCTTTTCAAACCTCTAATTTGGTCTCCCAATTGCTCACTATTCTTTTCCATAAGGGCCTTCATTTGCATCATAAAAAGGTTCAAATCCACCAGCGGCGCTGCTGCAGTCGCGGGCGCGGCAAAATTTGGTGCCGCTACACCCACGTGCGCGAGGACGCCATTTTGTGCGCCTGATACCCCCTCAACCGCCTCCTCATTGCTCTCCTCCTCCCTTTCATCCACATACATTTCCCCTAGGTCCTGGGTCGATTCTACCCCGTCTATCTCTCCCACCGGCATCCCGTCGCCTTGACCAGCCATGGCGCGATTTCAAAATTCGGGTTTTATAAAACAAAACAAATTTCGGCCGCTCCAAATTTTGACCAATTTTTTTTTTTTTGATGTTTTAAAAATTTGGTTCGGGCCCCGAATCTCACTCCCAGACACCAATTGTTACCGATAACACAATTGGTGTTCCAAAATTTGGGCCTAACAAATTTAGTCCCAGGTCTGAATCCAACTCCTGACAACCAATTGTTACAGACGCGGTTTTAGATGTTATTTTACCGAGCGGTTTGGTATTACCGCGTCCGAACAGTTACTCCCCGCTTAGAACCCGATTTCACCCAAACGTTGGCCGGATCGCACCGCAGCTAGTCAATAGGGAAAAGACAAAGGCGACACGGATGTGAAGAAGAAGAAGGAATAAAACGAGAAGACGTACAGACGAGTAATGGGATTTATTATTTACACAAGCAAAAAGGAGCAATCAAGGTTTATTTACAACACATAAGATGCAGGTGACACAGTGCAAATTCTAGCTTATCTACAGACTTAACTTATTCCCAGGACAGAACAAACAGAACAAACTCACGTCCACAAGAAGGGTGGAAAGGCAGGAGGTGGATGGCTGGAGGGAGAGGGAGGTCAAAGGGGGTCCTGCAGCTCAACCGGCGCGTTTAGCAGCCGCCGTTCCTTTACGGCCCTGCTCCAAACCGCCGTCCAGGCCCCAAGTGGCTGTGGGGTGTTGTTGCTGCTGTGGCCTCCGCTGCTTCCCCAGGACTTGTCTGACGCGTCTGGTCCAAACCCTCAACTCTTTCTTGGTTCACTCACTCCTCACCACCGACTCCTCACCGCAACCAACGCAACCACTGACCGCCACCACCGACTCCTCACCGCAACCAACGCAACCAACTGACCACCGACTCCACTGACTGACTCTTCACGACTCTCTCTCCGACCAACTCACTTGCTTCTTGCGTGCGCCTTTTTATAGCGCCTCCGGCGATTAAGCCGCCGGCCTTTTTGGACACGCCCATCGGGGTGCTCACCTCGGCCCTGGTTGGTCGCGTGACCCTCTGGCTCCGCCCTTGATGACGACGGGCGGGCACGCCTTTCTTCTCCGACGAGAGCACAGGTTCAATGGTGGTTTTGGAGGGGAGGTAATATGGGCAATCGCGGCTCGGCAATGACGGAAGGGGGTGTAAAAGGAAATGGAGATTTTGGGGATGGGAAGGAAAGGGGATCTATTCTCTTTCACTGGTGCAATGGAGTACTTCAATTAATGGGAGACACAGCCTTACTCTAAAACACAGAATAAGAGATAACTATCAAACAGGAGTATTCTATTACTTGGCTGACGTGTATGCTTGTGGACTAATTATGGGATGCCCTTTCACCTTTACACAGCTCCGGAGGTAGGGGGGCGCAGAATAAACAATAATAACAATTCACACAATCAAACAAATATACAGTTCTCATCTCCGCAACAATATATATATATATATATATATATATATATATATATATATATATATATATATATATATATATATATATATATATATATATATATATATATATATATATACATATATATATATATATATATATATATATATATATATATATATATATATATATATATATATATATATATTGTTGCGGATATGGGATTTGGCCTCCATCCATATCCGCTTGTAAATATTCCCCTATTTCCCCAATACTCCCCAACTATCCCCAATCCCCCATTCCCTAGTCCCATTGTCTGTAAACAACACTCTGTAGAACCTACCTTCCCCTTTTTCCCCCATTAAATGTCGTGCCCAGGTTCACCGCATCTCACGTAGACAACTATAGGACATCTTGCTAGTTATTCTTAGTCTATGTCAGTTAAGGACTCGTTTCCATTAATTCTGACTCTTCGTTGCACCAGAATGTGATTGTATGGCACCAGTAGTAAGTTTAGGTCCTCCCAATACCTCCCCGCATCTCTTCCTCATGAAACAACAACACCAACAACAACAACAGCGGCGCGGGGAGTGCGCGTCCTCACTCCGGCTTGGTTAGCCGCCATTGACCATGTGCTCCGACGGGGTTACCACACAGGGGCTGACTGTCAGCTCCTCGTCAAGGGCGGAGCCCGGTAACCCCCCCCCCCCGCACCCAATAAGAAGCGGCGGACCGATTCCATCTGGGGCGGAGCTAACGAGCCGAGGGCGTGTCACTCCCCGCTGGATATACGCAGCCACTTACCAGAGGTGACGTCAGATGCGCCTCAGCTACGAAGGAGAACGGACGCCACCTCCAGCGCGACGATACCTACCCGCATCTTTGGACCGGACCGAGTCGATTCTGCCCCTGAGCCAAGGTGCACCTTGAGCCATCGATTCTGCCCTTCCTTGCCATCAATCCCTGTGTGAGTCAGTCTTGTCCCGTTTGTCTGTGGTCTGTCGGGAATAAGATAAGACCGTGTATAAGTGCCCACCTTTCTGTGCTGTACCTCTTGTGTCGTGTAATCTAAACGTTCTGCATATCCCATATTATATCCTCCTCCGGAGGTCTTGAGAACTGTACCCCTGGTGTCGTGTCATTTAACCCAGCCGTTGTGTCCTTTCCTTCATTGATGTAGCGTAGCGCGATTCGGCCAACGTTCGAGTATAATCGGGTAACTTGTGCGAACACGGCGGCCATTCCGCTCGGCCCAGCATAACATCTTAATAAGTCGTGTCCGTAACAATATATATATATATATATATATATATAGATAGATAGATAGATAGATAGATAGATATATATATATATATATATATATATATATATATATATATATATATATATATATATATATATACAGACTTGGCATTTAATATGGAATAATTTTTTTTTCTTGACTTGGGTTTACTTTCTTAACTCAGTATATCAATCTGGTGAGTTTCTTTTACACTTTGGTGATTTATTTGTTAATGCCAGGCGTCCTCTGAGAAAGCCACGTCTGACCAGACAACACCGCCAACGCCGATTGCAGTGGGCCAGAGAGCACCGTCAATGGCAGCCAGGACACTGGAATCACGTGATCTTCAGTAACAAGTCTAGATTTCTGGTCTATCGTCAATATGGCTGCGTCCGAGTGCGCACACAAGTGCATGAAGCCTACAACGAAGATTGTATAGTGCCAAAAGTCCAAGCTGGAGGTGGTGGGGTAACCGTTTGGGCTGCTTTTCATGCAGGGGGCAAAACTGACCTGGTTGTTCTGAATGGAAACCTGAACCAGTTCAAGCACAGGGCCATTCTGGAAGAAACATTGCTTCCATTTGCTCGTGCAGCCTTTCGAGGAAACTTTGTCTTCCAAGATGACAATGCACGGCCTCACCGTGCTCGCATGATCCAACACTTTCTTGCTGACCGTGGTGTAGAGCATATGGAGTGGCCTGCCATGTCCCCGGATATGAATCCGATAGAGAACTTGTGAGCAGATTTAACGCATCAAATCGACGACTTGGACCAGCAGCCGACCTCTGTGCGTGAATTGCAGCAGGCTATTGTCACTGCATGGCAAGCGATTCCTGGCCAAACCTTGGCAAATCTCATGAACAGCATGCCTCGACGTGTACGTGCTCTCCTGAATGCTCGTGGGGGTTACACGAAGTACTGAACTGTAATTTTAGTCCATAATCCCAGTCGTAATTTAACTTTTGTTTTTGTTCAAAAAATTTTTTGGTTAATGTGCAAAATAAAGAGATACTTCTGGAAAACGCACAGAAGTTTAACACAGTACTGTCCGTGAATGGAGTTTGATATCAGTTTCCATCACTTTCAAGGATCAATTTATTTGCTTCGAAATGTCAAATGTGGTTTTTGTTTCTTTTAAAGGTCACATTCACAAAATCTAGAATAATTTCAACATAATTCCAATGAACTTTTGGTTCTAAGACATCTTGAAAAGTAAGTTCACCCCCACAAAAAAAGTATTCCATATTAAATGCCAAGTCTGTATATACACATAACAACCACCAGCTGTCGAAATGGCTTCGGGGTTTTGCTGCCACTGCACATGTTGGGCTCGTATCTGTTCTTCACTTCACGCACGTTCTTTACAAGATGGCGTCATTACGTGTACTCGCGAGGCCTTGCTGAACCTGCGTTTCAATGGTATTGGTGGTGCTACACAGAGAGTTGTGAACTTGGCATTGAATGGTGTTTTCAGAATTAAGGAAAAGAAAAAACGAGGTTCTCGTGGAGGTTTTCGTCAGCGGCTTAAACGCTGAAACCACAAGGTTCCGCTTTCTGTTTTGACTTTGATTAACTCTCGCTCGATAAAGAACAAAACTGATGAACTGGATGTCCTCCTGAGGTTCGACTGGTACTATCTGACCTCATCTGTTGTGTGTTTCACTGAAACATGGCTTGGTGAAGGGGATGACGTGTCCTTTGATGGATTCGAGGTGATCAGGGCCGATGGAGTCGCGTCATCGGGCAAGGCCAAAGATGGCGGTTTGTTTATGCTGGTGAATTTGAATTGGGCCAAACATTTTACGGTACGTGAACGATCCTGTTCCAAGGACGTGGAGATACTGACGGTGTCTTTCCGACCCTACTACCTGCCACGGGTATTTGGTCAATGCACTATTATTCTGGTGTACGCGCCGGGGCCGGACTTGAAATACGCATCGGAACGAATCGCAGAAAGTTATAATGGAGCGACCGCCCGTTCAACGGATCAATCAATCCTGATTCTTGGGGATTTCAATCGATGTGACCTCGATCAGGAACTCCCTCAGCTCGATCAGGAATCCCTCAGCTCGATCAGGAACTCCCTCAGCTCGATCAGGAACTCCCTCAGCTCGATCAGGAACTCCCTCAGCTCGATCAGAAACTCCCTCAGCTCGATCAGGAACTCCCTCAGCTCGATCAGGAACTCCCTCAGCTCGATCAGGAACTCCCTCAGCTCGATCAGGAACTTCCTCAGCTCGATCAGGAACTCCCTCAGCTCGATCAGGAACTCCCTCAGCTCGATCAGGAACTCCCTCAGCTCGATCAGGAACTCCCTCAGCTCGATCAGGAACTCCCTCAGCTCGATCAGGAACTCCCTCAGCTCGATCAGGAACTCTCTCAGCTCGATCAGGAACTCCCTCAGCTCGAACAGGAACTCCCTCAGCTCGATCAGGAACTCCCTCAGCTCGATCAGGAACTCCCTCAGCTCGATCAGGAACTCCCTCAGCTCGATCAGTATGTGGATGCTGCTACCCGTGGTAACAGGATGTTGGACAAATGTTATGGTAACATTGAACATGCTTATGTGGTGAAATGTGCTCCTGCGATCGGACGATCAGACCATAAGGTGGTCCATCTCTTACCTAGGTACTGACCATAAGGTGGTACATCTCTTACCTAGGTACTGACCATAAGGTGGTACATCTCTTACCTAGGTACTGACCATAAGGTGGTACATCTCTTACCTAGGTACTGACCATAAGGTGGTACATCTCTTACCTAGGTACTGACCATAAGGTGGTACATCTGTTACCTAGGTACAGACCAAAGGTAAAACGAATGCCAGTTCCTTCCAAGACGTTAAAACCAGAACGGCGGAGGATAACGAACGTCTGAAGGGCTGTTTCCTATACTATGCACAGACTGGGATGTATTTTTCGACTCTTGTGACGACCCTGATGAACTTACTGAGGCGATCACAGATTATGTGAAGTTCTGTGAGGACCTCGTGACCACAGAGAGAACCATTCGCATGTTTCCCAATAACAAACCTTGGGTTACCGCTGAAGTGAAGGTGTGTTTGATGAAGAAGAAGCGAGCATTCCTGAAGAAGGATGACTCCGTCCTCAGGGTGGCGAAGAATGAATTGCGTTCTGTGATCGGCAGGTGCAAACGGTCGTACAAGGATAAGATTGAAGAACAACTACACGATGGCGATGCTCGTACCGCTTGGAGGAGACTCAGGCATATGATGGGAATGAATGAGAGGCTCAAGGATGGTAGATTTCCCACTAATGTTCCAGATTCCAAATTTGTGGATGAATTGAGTGACTTTTACGCGAGATTTGATGTTCCAGGAAACCGAGTAAAATGTGAAGCGCTCTGTGAGGATCTAGATACTCGAGCGTGTCCCATACCTGTAATTTGTGAACCTGATGTCTTGAGGTGTTTCAGGGGTTGAGTAAAAGGCTTGTGGTCCATTTGGCATTAAGTCTGGTATTCTGAAAGAGTTCTGTTTAGAACTTAGTAATGTTTTTACTCGAGTGTTTCAGTTACTTTTGGCGACTCACACTGTTCCTATTTGCTGGAAAAAGTCCATTATTATTCCCGTGCCAAAAAAGGTTCACCCGAGGCAGCTCAATGATTATAGACCTGTTGTCCTCACCTCCATCTTGTGTAAATGTATGGAGAAATTGATGGTGACGTTTATGGCATCAGATGTAACTCCTAAACTGGATCCTTTACAATTTGCATACAAAGCAAGACGAGGTGTTGAAGATGCCTGGCTCACCTTACTTCATCTAATCACAAGTCGCCTTGACCAGAATGGAACCGACGTCCGTGTGTTATTTATTGATTTCTCGTCAGCCTTTAACACCATGCAGCCATTTACCCTTCTGAAGGTGTTGAGTGACCTGTGCCCGAACCCCCATATCATACTCTGGGTGGAAAGTTTATTACGAGACCTCAACAGGTAAGGGTGAATGGTAGCTTATCAAAGTTATCAATCTTGAATACTGGTGCTCCACAAGGCGGTGTATTGTCACCTCCACTGTTCAGTCTGTACACCAATGGATGTGTGGCTCTTAAAGAAGTTTGTAACTTTATTAAGTATGCAGACGATATCGCCATTGTTGGCTGTCTTTCCGATCAATCATCTTTTGTATCTTCACCTCGACGACATTGACACATTGAACAAGTGGTGTGGGGACTTTTGTCTTACTCTGAATGTGGACAAAACAAAAGAGATGATTTTGGACTTTCGGAAAGGTCACAATCACGAGCCTGTAACCATAAATGGTGATAAGGTGGGAATTGTTAGCAAATTTAAATACCTGGTTACCTTTATTGATAACAAGGTAACTTTTGATGGAAATACTGATGCTGTGTACAAGAAATCAATGCAAAGATTGTATCTTCTCAGGAAGTTGAATTCATTTGGTGTTAGGTCTCGTGTGATGCGGATGTTGACCAATTCCTTCCTGATCAGTGTTTTGTCATTTAATTTGATTTCCTGGTCCAGTTATCTTAATGTGCGGAATAGGTCACGATTGAGAAAGGTCATTACACTGGCATTTAAAGGTGTAGGTGGGCCTACAACTAGTCTGGAGTCTCTATACTTGCGAGCATTGAAGAGGAAGGCGGTGCACGTGTGTACTGATGAAAGTCATTTATTGAACGGACTTTTTTTAAAACTGCCATCAGGCAGACGCTCTCGTGTAAGGAGGATGAAGAAGAACATTTTCAAAAGGTCATTTGTACCATGTGCAATTCAAATGCTAAATTCAATTCCTAGACATTTTGCTGTTTCGTCATTCTTCCATATTTTATATTTATTTTATATTTTATATCTTTTTATATTGTTTTCTTATTCCCTTTGTGTTTTATGTGTTAATGATGGTCAACTTACGGTGTCACCAAAGAATAATTTCCCTGAAAATGGGACAATAAAGATTTATTATTTATTTTTATTTACTCCTGAGGGTTATGGCTCACCCTGATCGAAGGTATAAAAAAAATCATGTACAAGAGGGTAAAACCGTGGGTGCCCTAGGACTGATGACACCCTGCACAATGCTGCCAGAATGCAAACATCGCAAAATCCAAAACATGCGTGACTTGTGACATGCAAGAAAGACAATCGTGGTAATTCCAGTGAAGTCTTTCTCAATCTCAAAGAAGAAATACTTTCTCAATCCCAACAATAGAGAGGATTTTCCAGAGAGTCGGAGAGATAATCAATAAAGACCAGAAAAAGCACAGGGCCCAGAACACTGCCTTGGGGAAGTCCAGCCTGAACAGGAAGGGGAGATGAGAAAATCCATTCAGGGCCACACGTTGACTATGACCAGAGAGGAAGTCCGCAAGCCATGCCTGGACATTTCCATGGATACCATAGGAGGAGAGTTTGGTGAGCAGAGCGGGGTGCCAGACCGTATCGAAGGCACGTGATATGTCAAGGGAGACAGCTCTGATTTCCTGTTTGGCATTGAGTACCTCCATCCATTGTTGAGACAGCAGGAGCAGCATGTCCAGAGTAGAATGACCTGGTCTGAATCCAAATTGATGATCCGAGATCAAGCCATTGCAGAAGAGGAAGGATTTGATGTCAGAAGCGATGATTGATTCCATGACCTTGCTGATTATTGGGAGCAAGCTGATTGGTCAGTAGTTGCAAGGATCTGTTTTGGCACCTTTTTGTGTAAAGCGGTAATGTTGGCTGATTTCCAAGCTGATGGCAGATGACCTTGAGCTAAAGAGAGGGTGAAGAGAACAGAGAGATGGTGAGATAGAGCGGCAGAGCAGGATTTTAGGACCCGTGGGCTGATGCCGTCTGGTCCAGTTGCAGAATCAGATTTGAGGTTTGAGAAAAACTGCTCCACCTTGTCACCCAACACATCCGCCAAACACGTTCGCCAAAACCAACACGTCCGCCAAACCAACACTTCCGCCAAAGCAATACATCCGCAAAACCAACACATCCACCAAATCAACACATCCGCCAATCCAATACATCCGCCAAACCAACACATCCGCCAAACCAATACATCCGCCAAACCCTATGCCAGGGCACGGGTCTATGCCCGGGCACGCCGACTCGAGCACACGAAGCTCGCGGTGGCGAAAGCGGAGTTCGCCACGCTGGAGCGGCTGGGGATCGTACGGCGCTCCAACAGCGCTTGGACTTCTCCTCTGCACATTGTGCCGAAGCCCGGCGGAGGATGGCGGCCGTGCGGGGACTACCGCCGGCTCAATGATGCCACCACCCCCGACCGCTACCCGGTCCCGCACATCCAGGACTTTTCCGCCCGGTTGCAAACACGACCGTGTTTTCCAAGGTGGACCTCATCCGGGGCTACCACCAGGTCCCCGTCCAACTGGACGACGTCCCGAAGACGGCCGTCATTACCCCTTTCGGCCTCTTCGAGTTCCTGAGGATGCCTTTCGGGTTGAAGAATGCGGCCCAGGCGTTCCAACGGCTTATGGACAGCGTCTTGCGCGACTTACTTTCCTGTTTGTCTACCTGGACGACATCCTGGTCGCGAGCGCGTCCCAGAGGAGCACCTGCTCCACCTCCGCACGCTCTTCGAACGCCTGGGCCAGCATGGCCTAATCATCAACCCCGCCAAGTGCCGTTTCAGCATCGCCACCATAGACTTCTTGGGGCACCGCATGACCAGGCACAGGACCGTCCCTTTACCGGCCAAGGTGGAGGCGGTCAGGGATTTCCCGCGGCCCCGCACGATCAAGGCACTCCAGGAGTTCCTGGGCATGGTAAATTTTTACCACCGCTTCGTGCCCCACGTCGCCCAGCTCCTCCGCCCCTTGCACGAGGCCCTCCGGGGCAAGCCGGGCAAAGGTGACATCGCCTGGTCGGCGCCGATGACTGCGGCGTTTGCGGGCGCAAAGCTGGCCCTGGCCGATGCCACCATGCTGGCGCACCCGGCGCCCGATGCACCGATCGCCCTCACCACCGACGCGTCGGACTACGCGGTGGGCGCGGTGCATGAGCAGTGGGTGCGTGGTGCTTGGCAACCGCTGGCGTTTTTTAGCCGGCAGCTTCGCCCGCACGAACGCCGCTATAGCACCTTCGACCGCGAGCTGCTCGGGCTCCACCTGGCTGTCCGACACTTCCACCATCTGCTGGAGGGCCGCCCGTTCACGGCTTTCTCGACCACAAGCCCCTTGTGTTCGCGATGGCCAAGGTCGCCGAGCCATGGTCGGCACGGCAGCAGCGTCACCTCTCTGCCGTGTCCGAGTACACAACGGACATCCGTCATGTGGCGGGTAAGGAGAACCCGGTGGTGGATTGCCTTTCCCGGTCCGTCGTGCTCACGGTCCACCTCAGGGTCGACTATGCCCGGATGGCAGCGGACCAGGCCGCTGACCCCGGCGTCCAGGCCTTGCGGACCGCCGTCACGGGCCTCCGCGTCACCGAGGTGCCGTTCGACGCCGCAGGCGCGGCCCTCCTATGCGACGTCTCCCTCGGCCGGCCTCGCCCCATCGTGCCCGCTGGCTGGCGGCGCCCAGTTTTCGAGGCCATCCACGGCCTATCCCACCCAGGCACGAAGGCATCCCAGAAGCTCGTCAGGGCGAAGTTCGTCTGGCACGGCCTCCGGAAGGACGTCCGCGACTGGGCCAGGACGTGCCTCGCGTGCCAGCGTGCAAAAGTCCACCGCCACACCCAGGCCCCGTTGGACCCGTTTGCAGTGCCCGAGCGTCGGTTCGACCATGTGCACGTCGACTTGGTGGGACCTCTGCCCCCCTCGTGGGGGTTCACCCACATCCTCACCATGGTGGACCGCACTACACGGTGGCCGGATGCCGGTCCATTGGTGGCGACGTCCACAGCTGATGTGGCGCAGGCCTTCATCGCCACTTGGGTTGCCCGGTTCGGTGCCCCCTCGGACATCTCGGCCGACCGCGGCCCCCAGTTCACCTCGGAGCTCTGGGCCGCGATGGCGCAAGGGCTCGTGGTGACACTACACCGCACCACGGCCTACCACCCCTAGGCCAATGGCCTGTGCGAGCGCTTTCATCGCTCAATGAAGGCCGTGCTCCGGGCCAGCCGCCGCGACGGCGGCTGGGTCGACAGACTCCCCTGGGTCCTGCTGGGCCTCAGGACGGCGCCCAAGGACGACCTGCACGCGTCCTCGGCGGAGCTGGTCTTCGGGCAACCACTGCGGGTACCGGGTGAATTTATCCCCGACTCCATGGCTCCTTGGTCCGCGGCGCAACAGCGCTCCGCCCTTCAGGAGACCGCCCGGAGGTTCACCCTGGTGCCGACGGCACACCACGGTTGCCCGCCTTCCCACGTCGCCCCAGAGCTTCGCACGGCGAAGTACGTCTTCGTCCGGCACGACGCCCACCGAGCACCGCTTCGGCCCCCGTACGACGGGCCCTTCCGCGTGCTGGAGACCGGGGACAAATTTTTCACCATCGACATCGGCGGTGCCCCGGATCGCATCTCCGTGGACCACCTCAAGACGGCCCACTTCGATCTGGACCACCCCCCGCAAGCAGCTCTGCCTCCGCGTCGAGGCCGCCCCCTGGCGGTCGGACCCCCGGCACCCCCCAGGCCCGCCGTCCCGCCACCCCCCAGACCGGCACCCATCGCCAGGGGGCGTTTCGGCCGGGTCATCCGGCTTCCCCGCAAACTCACCCTTCAGGTGCGCGGGAATTCTGGGGGGGCGCAAGTGGCGGACACAAGGGACACTAATTCAGCGCACCAGCAGGTGGCGCGAACGTCCAGGCGGGGAACTGGAATGCATGCCCCGCCTATCGACCGATCGGCCACGCCCGGGGACTAGGCGTGGCCTCGGGATATATATGCGGGCTCTAAGCTCGAGCCCGCTCAGTGCTGCAGTACGAGCTTTGGAATAAAGACTCTTTGTTATACAAACGCGTTGTGGCCGACCTCCCTGGCAATCGAGTCGTGTGTGCGCAGCATCCACAATATTAACCAAAACCAACATATTCGCCCAACCAACACATGCGCCAAACCAACACATGCGCCAAAGCAACACAAAAAACAAACCAACACATCCCCCAAACCAACACATCCGCCAAACCAACACATGCGCCAAACCAACACAATAAACAAACCAACACATCCCCCAAACCAACACATCCGCCAAACCAACACATGCGCCAAACCAACATATTAACCAAAACCAACATATCCGCCCAACCAACACATCCCCCAAACCAACATATCCACCAAACCAACACATCCCCCAAACCAACACATCCGCCAAACCCACACATCCGCCAAACCAACACATGCGCCGTGCAACACATGCGCCGTGCACATGCACTGCATCACCGGCGGCGAGTTATCACCGGCACCCTAAACAAATTATAAATTGCTTCCCTAACCAGCAGAGGGCACTGCATCACCGGCGGCGAGTTATCACCGGCACCCTAAACAAATTATAAATTGCTTCCCTAACCAGCAGAGGGCACTGCATCACCGGCGGCGAGTTATCACCGGCACCCTAAACAAAATATAAATTGCTTCCCTAACCAGCAGAGGGCACTGCATCACCGGCGGCGAGTTATCACCGGCACCCTAAACAAAATATAAATTGCTTCCCTAACCAGCAGAGGGCACTGCATCACCGGCGGCGAGTTATCACCGGCACCCTAAACAAAATATAAATTGCTTCCCTAACCAGCAGAGGGCACTGCATCACCGGCGGCGAGTTATCACCGGCACCCTAAACAAAATATAAATTGCTTCCCTAACCAGCAGAGGGCACTGCATCACCGGCGGCGAGTTATCACCGGCACCCTAAACAAATTATAAATTGCTTCCCTAACCAGCAGAGGGCACTGCATCACCGGAACAACCTTCAACCATTGATGGTGCCCCGTAGCCTTGAGCTGTATATGGACAACGATCATATCGAGTCATAGACTGTGTTGATTTACCTGTAAAGCATAAATGGAGAAACGCAGTTATATATGAATTAATCACCTTCAAGATACCGATATAATATTTGTCTGTGTTTTTAACATAGAAATATCGGCTCATGAAAGAGTTAAAAATAGAGGGAGGAAGCTCCTTCAACTGACAGAGGCTCAAAGGGGAACAGTGAGGGAAAAGCATTATACATTGGTAAGGGGCAGGAGGGTAGTGAGGCAGCATCGTGACAGGGAGGGAGCACAGGGACGGGAAGGGCAGAACAGGGACGGGGAGGGCAGCACAGGGACGGGGAGGGCAGCACAGGGACGGGGAGGGCAGCACAGGGACGGGGAGGGCAGCACAGGGACGGGGAGGGCAGCACAGGGACGGGGATGGCAGCACAGGGACGGGGAGGGCAGCACAGGGACGGGGAGGGCAGCACAGGGACGGGGAGGGCAGCACAGTGACGGGGAGGGCAGCACAGGGACGGGGAGGGCAGCACAGGGACGGGGAGGGCAGCACAGGGGCGGGGAGGGCAGCACAGGGACGGGGAGGGCAGCACAGGGACGGGGAGGGCAGCACAGGGACGGGGAGGGCAGCACAGTGATGGTGGGCAGCACCGTGATGGGGAGGGAGCACAGGGACGGGAAGGGCAGCACAAGGACGGGGAGGGCAGCACAGGGACGGGGAGGGCAGCACAGGGACGGGGAGGGCAGCACAGGGACGGGGAGGGCAGCACAGTGACGGGGAGGGAGCACAGGGACGGGAAGGGCAGCACAGGGACGGGGAGGGCAGCACAGGGACGGGGAGGGCAGCACAGGCACGGGGAGGGAAGCACAGGGACGGGGAGGGCAGCACAGGGACGGGGAGGGCAGCACAGGGACGTGGAGGGCAGCACAGGGAAGGGGAGGGCAGCACAGGGAAGGGGAGGGCAGCACAGGGACGGGGAGGGCAGCACAGTGATGGGGAGGGCAGCATCGTGATGGGTGGCAGCATCGTGATGGGGAGGGTAGCACAGTGATGGGGAGGGCAGCACAGGGACGGGGAGGGCAGCACAGTGATGGGGGGCAGCACAGGGACGGGGAGGGAGCACAGGGACAGGAAGGGCAGCACAGGGACGGGGAGGGCAGCATCGTGATGGGTGGCAGCATCGTGATGGGGAGGGCAGCACAGTGATGGGGAGGGGGGCAGCACAGGGACAGGAAGGGCAGCATAGTGACAGGGAGGGAGCACAGGGACGGGGAGGGGAGCACAGTGATGGGTGGCAGCATTGTGATGGGGAGGGCAGCACAGTGATGGGGAGGGGGCAGCATAGTGATGGGGGGCAGCATTGTGATGGGGAGGGCAGCACAGTGATGGGGAGGGGGCAGCATAGTGACAGGGAGGGAGCACAGGGACGGGGAGGGCAGCACAGTGATGGGGGGCAGCATAGTGATGGGGGGCAGCATAGTGACAGGGAGGCGGCATGGATAGTGATTGGGAGGGCAAGAGAACAAGAGAGGAGGAGTTTAAAGTGTGGGGATGTGGTGGAGAGGGAACTGTTTTTGATGTTCTCCAACTTTGTGAAACTTTGCTCTTTGAAGGAACCAGTGTGTGTAAAGCTTGGAGACCACATGGAAGCTTTATCTGGTGTTTCAGCTTTGCCGATGTATAAGAGACCATGTTTGATGCTAAATCGCTAGAGACATCTTATCATTCTTTGTCCCATTGTGAGATTTCTTTCTTGAAATAATTTCAACTTGATTGTGATTTTCCATCTAAAAATTCATTTTGTATCTTGGCTTACAATCCACCAATCAAAGCCAAGTATTACAGTTCAAAATGTATTATCAAGAGACAAATCTTTATAATATGCTCCAATTACAATCAAGCAAATGAAATCACTGAGAATTTATCCAGTGAAAGCAGAAAGAATAAATTCTGAACAATAAAAATATGAACGATCTGAACAATGATTTATGCTGACAGGCAGGATGGCCGAGCAGGTCCTACAGGTAAGCATATTCGCCTCTGAGCTGTTTACCCGGGGTTTGAATCCAGACCCACCTATTAACGGTCATCCTGGTGTCTCGCAGACAGACCGAGGCATCGATGTGTGTGCCACCGTCGGATGGATGTTAAAATGGATGTCCGATCTTTCGGCATTAGTCGGTGGACGTTAAAGATCCCACGGTCTACTTGGTGTGGACGAAGCAAGTTATCGCCGGCAATGAACAAATTAAAAATTCCTGCTCTAACTCTAACCTATAAAGGGCGATACACAAGAGGCAAAGCCACGCCCACAGCAAATGAAGTAACCCCACAGCCTCGTGCTGCATATGAGAAAGAAATAAACAAGAAATATGTCGTGCGTAACACGATGCTTGCGAAATCCCTAAAATAGGTTGTTGGCCTATGATGACCTCAAAAATAATTGGTGGTTGAATTCAGGGATCTGGTATGCAAATCCTCTTCAAATTTCAAGTCAACCAGATAAAATTGAGGATTTTAGAAATCTGGCCTATGTTGACCTTTTGGCCGATGTTGACCTCAAATATAGTTGGGGGTTGAATTCAATGACCAGATATGCAAATCCTCTTTAAATTTCAAGTCAATCAGATGAAAATTGAGGATTTTAGAAACTTGGCCTATGTTGATCTTTTGGCCTATGTTGACCTCAAATATAGTTTGGGGTTGAATTCAATGACCAGATATGCAAATCCTCTTCAAATTTCAAGTCAATCAGATGAAAATTGAGAATTTTAGAAACTTGGCCTATGTTGACCTTTTGGCCGATGTTGACCTCAAATATAGTTGGGGGTTGAATTCAATGACCAGATATGCAAATCCTCTTCAAATTTCAAGTCAATCAGATGAAAATTGAGAATTTTAGAAACTTGGCCTATGTTGACCTTTTGGCCTATGTTGACCTTTTGGCCCATGTTGACCTCAAAAATATTTGGTGGTTGAATTCAGTTTACAGATATGCAAATCCTCTTAAAATTTCAAGTTAATCGGATGAAAATTGATGATTTTAGAAATTGGGCCTATGTTGACCTCTTGGCCAATGTTGACCTCAAAAATACTTGGATGTTGAATTCAGTGGCCAGATATGCAAGTCCTCTTAAAATTTCAAGTCAATCGGATGAAAATTGAGGATTTTATAAATTTGACAGTGTATATAAAGTGTGACCATTGGCCGATGTTGACCTATTGACCTTTTGACGCCAAAACCAATTGGCTTCTTGCTTATGACCAACTTCACCATTTGGTGAAGTTTCGTGAAGATCAGTTTAAAATTGTGACCTGTCGGCGACTGACATACAGACAGACAGACAGAATAACGCACAAGACCAACCAATATACTTGAACAAATTTCGATTTTCGCAACTAATAAAATGTCGCGCACACTTCATATCGGATCACACTCACACTTTATATCGGATCACACTCACACTTTATATCGGGTCACACTCACACTTTATATTGGATAACACTCACTTTATATTGGATCACACTCACACTTTATATCGGGTCACACTCACACTTTATATCGGGTCACACTCACACTAAATATCGGATCACACTCACACTTTATATCGGGTCACACTCACACTTTATATCGGGTCACACTCACACTTCATATCGGATCATACTCACAATTTATATCGGATCACACTCACACTTTATATCGGGTCACACTCACACTATGTCGGATCACACCGGCACTATATATCGGGTCACACTCACACTTTATATCGGGTCACACTCACTTTATATCGGATCACACTATATCGGGTCACACTCACACTTTATATCGGGTCACACTCACACTTTATATCGGGTCACACTCACACTTTATATCGAATCACACTCCCACTTTATATCGGGTCACACTCACACTTCATATCGGATCGCACTCACACTTTATATCGGGTCACACTCACTTTATATCGGATCACACTATATCGGGTCACACTCACACTTTATATCGGGTCACACTCACACTTTATATCGGATCACACCGACACTATATATCGGGTCACACTCACACTTTATATCGGGTCACACTCACTTTATATCGGATCACACTTTATCGGGTCACACTTACACTTTATATCCGGTCACACTCACTTTATATCGGGTCACACTCACTTTATATTGGATCACACCGACACTATATATCGGGTCACACTCACACTTTATATCGGATCACACTATATCGGGTCACACTCACACTTTATATCCGGTCACACTCACTTTATATCAGGTCACACTCACTTTATATTGGATCACACTCACACTTTATATCGGGTCACACTCACTTTATATCGGGTCACACTCACACTTTATATCGGGTCACACTCAAACTTCATATCGGATCACACTCCCACTTTATATTGGGTCACACTCACACTTTATATCGGGTCACACTCACACTTTATATTGGATAACACCGACACTATATATCGGGTCACACTCACACTTTATATCGGGTCACACTCACTTTATATCGGATCACACTTTAGCGGGTCACTCTCACACTTTATATCCGGTCACACTCACACTTTACATCAGGTCACACTCACTTTATATTGGATCACGCTCACACTTTATATCGGTTCACACTCACACTAAATATCGGGTCACCCTCACACTATATATATCGGGTCACACTCACATCATATATCGGGTCACACTTACACTATATATCGGGTCACACTCATACTTTATATCGGGTCACACTCACACTTAATATCGGATCACACTCACAATTTATATCGGATCACACTCACACTTTATATCGGGTCACACTCACAATTTATATCGGATCACACTCACTTTATATTGGATCACACTCACAGTTTATATCGGGTCACACTCACACTAAATATCGGGTCACACACACTATATGTCGGGTCACGCTCACATAATATATCGGGTCACACTTACACTATATATCAGGTCACACTCACACTTCATATCGGATCACACTCACACTTTATATCGGTCACACTCACTTTATATCGGGTCACACTCACACTTCATATCGGATCACACTCACAATTTATATCGGATCACACTCACACTTTATATCGGATCACACTCACACTTTATATCGGATCACACCGGTACTATATATCGGGTCACCCTCACACTTTATATCGGGTCACACACTTTATATCGGATCACACTATATCGGGTCACACTCACACTTTATATCGGGTCACACTCACACTTTATATCGGGTCACACTCACACTTTATATCGGGTCACACTCACACTTTATATCGGATCACACTCACACTTTATATCGGTTACACTCACTTTGAATCGGATCACACTCACACTTTATATCGGATCGCACTCACACTTTATATCGGGTCACACTCATACTATATATCAGGGCACACTCACACTTTATATCAGGGCACACTCACACTTTATATCGGTCACACTCACTTTTTATCGGATCACACTCACACGAGTGTGTGTGACTAGTGTGATTAGAATGATGAGTGTCATTAGACACTAGTGTGACTAGAGTGAGTGATAGGTTGATGATGGTGAAAATGATGATTGGAAAGCTCTTGGTGAAGGTCATCTCGGGATATGCTCCGCAGGTTGGTCGGGGCGATGAAGAGAAGGACAAGTTCTGGTGTGCGATCGAGAAGCTGATGGAAAACGTGAAAGCTGAGGAAGTTGTTGTGGTAGGAGGAGACCTAAATGGACATGTGGGAAGGAGTATGGATGGTTTTGAGGGAGTTCATGGGGGTTACGGATATGGTGTGAGAAATGGAAAAGGTGAAAGGAATTTGGAGTTTGCTGATGGAGCTGATTTGTTGATTTGTAATACTCAGTTCCAGAAAGAGGATAATAAGCTTGTTACATTCACGTCAGGTGGGTCGACGACAACCGTTGACTACCTGATGGTGCGTAGGCGAGATAGGTGGCACCTCTGGGACACAAAGGTGATCCCGGGGGAGGAGGCTGTTTCAGTGCACCACTTGGTTGTCTGCGACATAAAGATGAAATGTGCGAGGAGAGCTCACCGGGTGAAGTCCCAACCGAGAATGAAGGTGTGGAGGTTGAAAGAGGTGACAGTGAGGGAGGCATTAAAAGAGAGGCTGAGTATGGAAGAGGATGATGTGGTTGAGCTTGAAAGTGGTTGGATGTCAATGAAAGATAGTCTGTTGGGAACCGTTGGTGAGGTACGTGGATGGGCGAAAGGACCACCGAGGCACTCGGAAACATGGTGGTGGGATGATGAAGTTGGAAAGAAGATTGACGAGAAGAGGAAGAAGGTCAAGGAGTGGCAGAAGGCGAAGGGGATGGGGGCAGAAAAGGCAGAGCATGAAAGTTATAAGGCAGCCAAGAACGCTCCAAAGAAAGAGGTAGCAAAGGCGCAGGAGGCATGTAAGAAAATGTTCGGAGAACGCTTGGATTTGGAAGAGAGTCAGAGAGTGGTATTCAGGATTGTAAAGCAGATAGCGAAAGAGAGGTGTGATTTGATGGGGGTGAGTTGCTTGAAGGATGAAGTGGGACAACTCGTTGTGGACCCAGATGGAATTAAAGGAAGATGGAAGAGATATATGGAAATACTGTTGAATGCAGAGAATGAATGGGATGGCAACATAGAAAGTAACCCAGTTTTAGGACCGGCAGAGAAGATAACCGAGGAGGAAGTTGAGGAAGCGATAAAAGCAATGAAGGGTAGAAAAGCGGGAGGGCCGACGGGAGTTGGGGGAGATATGTTGAAGGCAGCAGGAAGTTGGGGTGTGAAGAGAATGACAGAGATCTGCAATCTGGTGGTTAAAGAAGGCCGCATTCCAGTGGTTTGGGAACTGAGTACCCTCGTCCCTCTTTTCAAGGGGAAAGGTGACCCTCTGGACTGTGGCTCGTATCGAGCGATAAAGTTATTGGAGCATGGAATGAAGGTATTGGAAAGGGTGTTGGAGAGAAGGATAAGGAAGAAAGTGAAGATTAACGAAATGCAGTTTGGATTTATGCCAGGAAGAGGAACGACAGACGCTCTTTTTATTGTGAGGCAGTTGCAGGAGAAGTACACGGAGAAGAGGAAGAAGTTGTTTCTTGGGTTTGTTGATCTGGTGAAAGCATTCGATAGGGTTCCATGCGAAGTATTGACATGGGCATTGAGGAAGTTAGGAGTGGAGGAATGGTTGATCAGAGTAGTGATGGCAATGTACAAAAGAGCGTGCACAGCTGTAAGGACGAAGGACAGGAACAGTGGTGAGTTTGAGGTGAAGGTGGGAGTGCATCAGTGGTCGGTACTAAGTCCACTACTATTTGTAGCTGTGATGGAGGTGCTGGCTCGGAACGTAAAGGAGGGTTTACCGTGGGAGTTGTTGTATGCAGATGATCTGGTGTTGGTTGCAGAAAGTATGGATGGACTGAAGGAGAAGATGAACAAGTGGAAGGAATGTATGGAGACAAAAGGTCTGAAGGCGAATATCGGAAAAACGAAGATGATGTCAAGTGGTAAAGCATGTGGTGAGGTGGAAAGAACTGGGAAGTGGCCGTGTACTGTGTGCAGGAAGGGTGTCGGAGTGAACTCCATTCAATGTACAATGTGCGCTGAGTGGGTTCATCAAAAATGTAGTGGTTTGAGAAGGTCATTAACCAGTGTGGCAGCTACATTCAAGTGTAAGGTGTGCACAGAGGGAGCTGCAGATGGAAGAAATGTTGAGTTGGATCTTGGAGACGGCGTGAAGCTGGAAGGTGTGAAAACATTTTGTTACCTAGGAGACATGCTGAATGGAGAAGGTGGATCAGACTCGGCAACGGTTGCTGGAGTGAGATGTGCATGGAAGAAGTTTCGGGAACTGAGTGGCGTGCTGACGAGGAGGGGAGTGGCGTTGAAGCTGAAGGGAAAGGTGTATGCTGCACGTGTGAAAAGTGTTATGATTTATGGGAGCGAGACATGGGAAATGAACGTAGAGCAGCAACGAAGGCTGGAAAGGGTGGAAATGCGAATGGTTCGGTGGATGTACGGAATATCGTTGAGAGAGAGGAAGACAAATGATGAATTGCGAAAGATGATGGGAATAGAGCCTGTGATTGATGCTGTGAAGAGAAACAGGTTGAGATGGTTTGGTCATGTGTTGAGGAAGGATGAAAGTGACTGGTTGAGAAGAGTGATGGAAATGAATGTAGAAGGAAGTAGAGGACGGGGAAGACCGAGAAAGACTTGGCTACATATGGTCGAAGAAGAAATGCGGGCAAGGGGGTTAACAAGGGGAGATGCAGAAAATAGGGCAAAATGGAGAAGATTGTCATGGGGACCGCAAGGCTAACCCCCGCTCTTGCAGGGAAAATGGCCTTAAAATGCCTGTTGTTGTTGTTGTTGTTGTTGTACACTCACACTATATATCAGGTCACACTCTCACTATATATCGGATCACACTCCCGTAGTAAACAGGTGTACTAGTGTATATAAATTGTATCTACTAACATTATTATTGTTTAAGTTAGCTAATTGTGAACAACCAACATTTTTAGCTTCCATCTTTCTTATCATGGGTTGGCATCTGGAACCCAATCTATTTTTCTGGAACGATTCATTGAATGAAGTTCACGAATCGTAAGTTTACGAAATTGCCAGGAACATAAACTTGTGCTCTAGCGTAATTGAACCTAACTAAAGCTGATCGCAATCGTATGGAAGAAAGCTAACAACAATATAGAAGGGAGCTGATATCACTGTGTCTATGATCTATGACGTCCCATATGAGAGGGGCGGAGCTTGGACTGTGCTTGTGGCATGCCCTCCCTCACCTGGGTGAAGGGGCGGAGCTTGGACTGCACATAAACTAACGGCCCTTCTTCACTCAATCTTCATTTAATTAATTAATCTGCTTGCAGAATGCAATCATGCCCCATTATCTTCTTGCAGTTGCACACCAAGTATGTGTATATAGTGCATGTGGTGAAATTATATGTGACTTATCTGCAGTAAAACGCACGTAATCTTTACCATCCATTCCCACCTGGCTCCATCCCTGTGTCCAGGTCCCGTGATGCTTTTAGACAAAGGCACAGGAAGGGATTACGGTGCCAGATAATAAGATACAATCCATGCAGCCAGACGCTACAGGGAGTCACTTTTCTGTTTGTTTCAATCCGAGTGTCTCAGCATAGTCAGAGGAGAGCTCAGAGGGAATAGGGAATTGAGTGATGTCCAAGGGCGCGACTTGTTTGCAAATACATTCTGGCTGCAAACACGTTGACAATTATGATCCACAAGGCAATGACCTTTATCATATTGAGATCTGGAAATATAATCAATCCTCATCGCTCAATAAATGGCAACTTGTTAAAATTTTCAATAGGTAATTACAAGTACATCATCGCTCAGAAGTGTTTGTTTGACTTGATTGGATTAATGAGTTGATACACAGGGAGGTTTTAGGTGATATAAATAATTTAAAGACCCCAGTGGTTTGGGGGTGGGGGGAGACCACAATTCTGTCGATGTAAATATGTATGTTGGTGTGCCACTCTTCGTGCAATGGGGTATTACAACTTACTGAAATACAATTCTGGGGGAATTAACCCTTCTGTATACAATTCTGGGGGAATTAACCCTTCTGTATACAATTCTGGGGGAATTAACCCTTCTGTATACAATTCTGGGGGGAATTAACCCTTCTGTATACAATTCTGGGGGAATTAACCCTTCTGTATACAATTCTGGGGGAATTAACCCTTCTGTATACAATTCTGGGGGAATTAACCCTTCTGTATACAATTCTGGGGGGAATTAACCCTTCTGTATACAATTCTGGGGGAATTAACCCTTCTGTATACAATTCTGGGGGAAATAACCCTTCTGTATACAATTCTGGGGGAATTAACCCTTCTGTATACAATTCTGGGGGAATTAACTCTTCTGAATACAATTCTGGGGGAATTAACCCCTCTGTATACAATTCTGGGGGAATTAATCCTTCTGTATACAATTCTGGGGGAATTAACCCCTCTGTATACAATTCTGGGGGAATTAACCCCTCTGTATACAATTCTGGGGGAATTAATTCTTCTGTTTACAATTCTGGGGGAATTAATCCTTCTGTATACAATTCTGGGGGAATTAACCCCTCTGTATACAATTCTGTGGGAATTAACCCTTCTGTATACAATCCTGGGGGAATTAACCCTTCTGTATACAATTCTGGGGGAATTAATTCTTCTGTATACAATTCTGGGGGAATTAATCCTTCTGTATACAATTCTGGGGGAATTAACCCCTCTGTATACAATTCTGTGGGAATTAACCCTTCTGTATACAATCCTGGGGGAATTAACCCTTCTGTATACAATTCTGGGGGAATTAATTCTTCTGTATACAATTCTGGGGGAATTAATCCTTCTGTATACAATTCTGTGGGAATTAACCCTTCTGTATGCAATCCTGGGGGAATTAACCCTTCTGTATACAATGCTGGGGGAATTAACCCCTCTGTATACAATTCTGGGGGAATTAATTGTTCCGTATACAATTCTGGGGGAAACAAGCGTTACGCCTAGGTCCCCCGTCGGTGAAGTGATGCGAGTTGACAAAGTGGAAGACGCAAGGCGGCCATCTTGGATTTTGACGTGGCGACCTAATTTTCAATAGCGCTCTCCCTTATGCCTAGATACACCCACACAGCAGATTAGAAGTTAGTAGTTCGTTTATTTTTCAAGATATTTCGCTCACAAGGTTCAGAAATATATATGGTGGCGGCCATCTTGGATTTTGACGTGGCGACCCAATTTTCAATAGCGTTCTTCCTTATGCCCAGATACATCTACACACCAGATTAGAATTTGGTACTTCGCTTATTTTTCATGATATTCCGCTCACAAGGTTCAGACATACATGGCGGTGGCCATCTTGGATTTTAACGTGGCGACCCAATTTTCAAAAGCGTTCTTCCTTATGCGTAGATACACCCACAAACCAGATTAGAAGTTGGTACTTTGCTTATTTTTCAAGATATTCCGCTCACAAGTTTCAGACATACATGGCGTCAGACATACATGGCGGCGGCCATCTTGGATTTTGACGTGGGTTGAAACCACACACCAAATTCGAATGCGGTCCTTCGCTTACGCACGCACGCATGCACACACGTACGCACGCACGCAAGCACGCCCACAAGCACGCCCGCACACACACACGGACGGGCGGAAGGACGGACGGACGGACACACGGACGGAGGGGAAAACCATAGTCCCCCTTTTGCTCCGCGGTGCGACGGGGGACAATAACCCTTCTGGATACATTTCTGGGGGAATTAACCCCTCTGTATACAATTCTGGGGAAATTAGCGCTTCTGTGTACAATCCTGGGGGAATTAACTGTTCTGTATACAATTCTGGGGATATTATCACTTCTGTATTCAATTCTGGGGGAATTAACCCTTCTGTATACAATTCTGTGGGAATTAACTCTTCTGTATACAATTCTGGGGGAATTAACCCTTCTGTATACAATTCTGGGGGAATTGACGATTCTGTATACAATTCTGGGGGAATTAACCCTTCTGTATACAATTTTGGGGGATTAACCCTTCTGTATACAATTCTGTGGGTATCACTACTTCTGTATACAATTCTGGGGGAATTAACCCCTCTGTATACAATTCTGGGGGAATGTGTATGTTTCATACTCACACCCACCCCGTGTGAGTGTGTATGTTTGTCTGGGGTCGTAAGTTAAGAATGTGTCGTTTAGACTGCCCTGTGTCCTGCTCCTTCTTCTTCTTCCTGTACATTCTTTCCTTTCCTCTTCTTTTTGGTTTGTAAATAAATTACCTTGTTCTTTCTTGGTTTTCCCTAATCCGATCGCATCCGTCCTTTCTATCAATTGAGTACCTGTGGCACGATTAGGAACCGCTCAGAATCGGGTTAGTCATTGTTAACGGCCTGAGTCGCGGCTCGCTTCGCTCGGTGTGTCCACTAACGCCGCGGCTCGGGCGGGGCTCATTTCCTCGCTTCCCGGAAGACGCTGGTAATTAGGCAATAGGAACAATTCGGCCTACCACCCTATTCAGCGCTGACCGGAAGTGACGTCATAGCTCCAGGACTCGGGACGGCCAGCTTAAAGGGCAAGGGGGATTAATCCCCCCTTGATAAGGGGAGCGCCGACCCCCGAGATCCGTAACACTATTCTGTGTACAATTCTGGGGGAATTAACCCCTCTGTTTACAATTCTGGGGGAATTAACCACTCTGTATACAATTCTGGGGGAATTAACCCTTCTGTATACACTTCTGGGGGAATTAACCCTTCTGTATACAATTCTGGGGGTATTAACCCTTCTGTATACAATTCTGAGGGAATTAACCCTTCTGTATACAATTCTGGGGGAATTAACCTTTCTGTATACAATTCTGGGGGAATTAACTCTTCTGTATACAATTCTGGGGGAATTAACCCTTCTGTGTACAATCCTGGGGGAATTAACTGTTCTGTATACAATTCTGGGGGTATTATCACTTCTGTATACAATTCTGGGGGAATTAACCCTTCTGTGTACAATTCTGGGGGAATTAACGCTTATGTATACAATTATGGGGGAATTAATTCTTCTGTATGCAATCCTGGGGGAATTATCCCTTCTGTAAGGTTGTGTATGATTAGTAAGAGGATATAGCCATTGGTTTGTCCATCATTGGTTTGAATCACGACCCAGGAGGTATAACCTGCTATCCTGGTGTTCCATTGAGATCACATTCATCTTGAGGACCTGTATGGCAGGAATGGCTTTCGGTGGACGTTGAAGATCACGTGGTGTCTTTCACAAAGTAGGCAACTTATCGATGACGGCACTCGAAACAAATTCCAAATTCAGCCAAACATCAGGCCCGGCGAGCCGGTTCACCGAAGACTTAGGCAAAGGACGTTGCCTGGCCGAACCCACCAGAATGTGGGATTAATCGGGGGTCGTTGGAGAAGTAATAGGTGATTAGTAAGATCATATTTTGGGGGACTATTGTGATTATCGAATTCGTTCTAGCTGCACAAATGCCGTTAATGGAACATGCACAAAATCGCTAATTATTCCCCTTGTGATTAAACATAATTTTGTTTGCACTATTCTCATTAAAAGCGGATTACAAAGGCCTTTCAAACCTCGCTTCCCTTGGGAGTGATACATACATGACATCAAATAGGCCTAGTTGCAGACAAATTACAATATTGATTGTTTCACATATAATGTCGGGTAAACATCACTCTCCCATCATCGTTTATATTCATGGATTTTGTTTAAAAAAATGCTAAAAGGCTCAAATTGGTCGTACAAATGCAAATGAGTTGCTCGTGGTCCACAAGGTCTGAAATAACGGTGACGTCATGAGTGAGAGTGTGGTCCGACTTGTGCTTCCTATTTATGGCCATAAAAGCTGAACTTTCCCCTCTTAGAATTTCTTCGGAACGAATGTGTTCACTCGCCGTGATAGAAGTACTTCCCCGACTCTTCCCGAAGACTCTTCCCGAAGAAGAAGAAGAAGAAGAAGAAGAAGAAGAAGACCCGAAGATAAAGGACTTCACCGAAAGCTACCTTTTGACTTTGTGCCCTGGATCGAGGCGGTGGTGCCACGTGCTAAGCTCCTGCTGGCAGTGGAAAGGTCAGACAAACATTGCACATGACTCGCTGATGTACCACCGGCCTCCTCGCGATGCTGCTTTGTGTGTAAATGGATTGACTCTTGTGTTTGACAATAAAGCTCAGATTAACTTGCAATGCATAAAAATCACAGCAACAATGTAGTTGTTTTACTCTTTTTGTGGGGTGGCAATTACAGTAACTTGCAATTTGTAATTATTTAACACGTACAGCAGTTTGTAATTATACAGTAACATGTTGGGTCACCTGCTCAAAATCGACTTATTTAAACAACGAGTAAACCATCGAGAAGATTGATATTTAAATCTGTAGCAAAATATTAACCCGGGAGTGTAACACGGCAACGATGGGACAAATGGCCTAATTTCCTTGTTTGAGGTCGAACAGGAGCTTGTGACCACTATTTCCACTGGATGAGTGTATTCCCGTGAAAACCTTTGTTTAGTCATTTCCATCCGGCACACATAATATAATTAAATAAATGCAATTGGTTAGATTCTCAAAATAATTCAAAATAATTCAATAGGTCTTCAGGGTGTTTTGTGTCCTTTTTTTTTTTTTTTTTGTATACAAGATCGAGGCTCGTGAAAGAGCTAACATTAATCACACAAAAAGTCAAACCGACACATAAAACACAAAAAAATAAGGGGAGCGGTAGACAAGATGGGGAGAGAGGGGGAAGGAAAGAAACACAACATTTGAGGGCAGGGACATTGAGAGATCTGTGGGAGGGAGAGGGCTTTGTGGGGGTTTGGGGGGAGGCATGGGAAGGGGGGGGGGGGGTGGGAAAAATCCATTCAAGGCCACACGTTGCCTACGACCAGAGTGGAAGTCCGCAAGCCATCAGTGGAGATTTCCATGGATACCATAGGAGGAGAGTTTGGTGAGCAGAGCGGGGTGCCAGACCGTATCGAAGGCACGTGATATGTCGAGGGAGACAGCTCTGATTTCCTGTTTGGCATTGAGGACCTCCATCCATTGTTGAGACAGCAGAAGCAGCATGTCCAGAGTAGAGTGACCTGGTCTGAAACCAAATTGATGATCAGAGATCAAGCCATTGGAGAAGAGGAAGGATTTGATATCCGAAGCAATGATGGATTCCATGACGTTGCTGATAATTGGGACCAGGCTGATTGGTCTGTAGTTGCAAGGATCTGTTTTTGCACATTTTTTGTGTAAAGCGGTAATGTTTGCTGATTTCCAAGATGCTGGCAATCTACAGGGTGTTTTCGGTATTCAGGGTGTTTTGGGTCTTTTTTTTCTTTTCTTTTTTTTTGTATACAGAGTCGAGGCTCGTGAAAGAGCTAACATTTATCAAACAAACAAATCAAACAAACAAACAAACAAAGTATATAAAAAGGGGAGCGGTCGACAAGATGGGGAGAGAAGGGGAGGAAGCACACAAACACAACATTTGAGAGCAGGGACATCGGGAGATGTGTGGGAGGGAGAGGGCCTGGGGGGAGGCAGGATAGGTATAAAACGCAAGGACACCAAGGACTTCCAGGAAAGAAGACAAAAGTCACCTAAAAAAAGTGGATTTGGGGTGAAATTAGCAGGGGTAGAAAAGATCAAGGTTTTGGATGGGGGAACATAGAGATGGTGGTGAACAGCCGTTTTAAAGACCTGGAGGGAGGAGTGGGATTGAAGAGAGTGAGGGAGTTTGTTCCAGAGGCGGGAGAAAAGAGGAATGAAGGAGTGAAGGTGGGCAGAGAGTCTTGATTTTGGCAGTTTAACCATAAGAGGGTTGCAGGCAGATCTTGTGCGACCTGCAGGAATATTTGGGGGACAGAGCCCAGAGAGAGCTGGGGGAGCAAGGCCGGAGAGGAGTCGGTAGAAGACGGAAAGACCACCAACCTGCCTGCGGTGAGTAAGTGAAAGGCCCTCGGAGATAGCATCATCGCGGGAGATTCCAATGATTCTGAACGCTTTGGTTTCAACAGCGTGAAGACGAGCTAGGTGTGAGGCAAGAGCACCAGCCCAGAGGGGAGAGCAGTATTCCATTGAGCTGCGGATGAAAGCCTTGTATGTGGTGAGGAGCTCAGGTGTGCCAAGGAAGGACTTCGCACGACGGAGGATGCCCAGTCGGCGACTGGCTTTGGAGGCCAGCGTGGAAATGTGGTTTTCCCAGGAAAGATCATGGCAGATAGTGAGACCCAAAACCTTGAGTGACAGAACTTCTT
The DNA here is from genome assembly GCF_964187855.1 of Myxine glutinosa. NCBI lineage: Eukaryota > Metazoa > Chordata > Myxini > Myxiniformes > Myxinidae > Myxine > Myxine glutinosa. The sequence continues at coordinate 11,437,213 of NC_136262.1, read as the reverse complement.
GGAGAGGATTATTCAGAAAGTAGATGGGAGGGTTGTCCAGTCGGTCTTTTCGGATAGACATCGTAAGAGTGTGAGATTTGTCAGGATTGAAAGACATGTTCCACTTGTTTTTTTGTTTGTTTTTTTTGGGGTTTTTTTGTATACTGAATCGAGGCTCGTGAAAGAGCTAACATTTATTTCACAAACAAATCAACCAGACACTGGGGGTGAACTGGGGGTGAGGTGGAGAGAGGGAGAGAGGGGATTTGGAAGAGGGAGACAGACAAGAGAGTTCGGTCTTGAGAACGGTGAGATATTGTTTCCTGGCTCTCCTGAGGGTGGACACACACTTGTTTGCCCAGTCTGTGATTTTGTCCAGGTCTGCAGAGAGTGAGGAGGCTGCAGACTGCCGATCTGAGGAATGAGGAATGGAGCGGCAGAGAGTGGAGTCATCAGCAAAGAGATAGAGAGGATTTTCAAGAGAGTCAGAGAGATCATTGATAAAAAAAAAAAAAAAAAAAAAAAAAACCACCTTTAGAGGCCATTTTTCCCCGCAAGCGGGGGTTGGCCTTTTTCGGGAACCGTGGTAGTTGTTGTTTTTCTGTCCCCTTTTTGAAGCAATGTTTTACGGCCGGATGCCCTTCCTGACGCCAACCCTTTTTGCCGCCTTTAACGACAAGCAGGGAATTACCAGTGAACTGGTACTCAATTAGCCGACCTCGGAAGGATGACAGGCTGAGTCAACCCCCCTGGCGTTAATTCAGCAATCGACCGGGTTTCGAACCCAGGATCCTAGGATCCTAAGCTGACACCCTAGCCGCTAGCCCAACACCAGGGTTAGAGAGATCATTGATGAAGACCAGAAAAAGCACAGGGCCCAGAACACTGCCTTGGGGAACTCCAGCCTGAACAGGAAGAAGAGATGAGAGAAACCCATTCAGGGCCACACGTTGACTACGACGAGAGAGGAAGTCCGCCAGCCATGCATGGAGATTTCCATGGATACCAAAGGAGGAGCGTTTGGTGAGCAGAGCGGGGTGCCAGACCGTATCGAAGGCACGTGATATGTCGAGGGAGACAGCTCTAATTTCCTGTTTGGCATTGAGGACCTCCATCCATTGTTGAGACAGCAGAAGCAGCATGTCCAGAATAGAGTGACCTGGTCTGAAACCAAATTGATGATCTGAGATCAAGCCATTGGAGAAGAGGAAAGATTTCATATCCGAAGCAATGATGAATTCCATGACTTTGCTGATAATTGGGAGAAGGCTGATTGGTAAGCAGATGGCAGTTGACCTTGAGCAAAAGAGAGGGTGAAGAGAACAGAGAGAGGGAGTGAAAGAGCGGAAGAACAGGATTTTAGGACCCGTGGGCTGATGCCATCAGGTCCAGTTGCAGAATCAGAGTCGAGGGTTGACAGAAACTTTTCCACCTTGTCAGGAGGAAAGGACACGGATTCCAGGAGCAGCTGGGTACGACTGGGTATGGTGGGTACAGAGAGGGATGGGTTTGGGACACAAGATTTAGAGGCAAACACAGAGTTGAGGCATTCAGCTTTTTCACATGCAGAGTCAGCTGTGTAGCCATTTGAGGTAAGGGAGGGGATGGAGGGGGAACAAACACCAGAAACAGATTTGACCAGACGCCACCAGGATTTGGAAGAGGGAGACAGATAAGAGAGTTCGGTCTTGAGAACGGAGAGATATTGTTTCCTGGCTCACCTGAGGGTGGACACACACTTGTTTCGGGCTTTGTGAAAGGAAATGAGATTTCCTTCCGTTGGATTTGCTTTCCAGGAGACGAAGGCAAGTTGTTTCTCGGCAACAGCCTCACCACAAGATTCCGTGTACCATGGACGGGAGGAAGGGTATGACAACTGAAGACGAGATGGGATAAATCTGTGCATGAGAGAGAGCAATTTACTTTGGAAGAATTCCCAGGATGAGTTGATGTCAGAGTTGGTAGAGATGGGAGACCAGTCCAGATGATTGATGGCTGCTTGAAGACCGTGCCAGTTGGCCTGAGTGAAATGCCAGACTCGTCGACGCTGAGCAGGCTCCCTGAGAATGGTCAGAGAGATGTCCACTTCAACAAGCACATGATCAGATGAGCCGATTGAAGCAGAAGAAGAGCAGCAGACATTTTCAGGGAAGTTAGTCATAACCAAGTCCAGAAGAGAAGATGCTCCGTTGACTGAGATCCGGGTCGGGAAATTGACAGATTGTGTCAGTCCCAGTGAGTCACAGAAGTCCTTTGCTGAGGACCCATGGCTGGTGAGAGGTCTTCGGGGTCTTTTGGGTCTTCGGGGTCTTTTGGGTCTTCGGCGTCATTTGGGTCTTCAGGGTATTTTGTATCCTCTGCGCCTTTTGGGGTATTTTGGGTCTTTGGGGTGTTTTGGGTCTTCGATGTCTTTGAGGTTTCGGGGTCTTTAATCTTTCCGTGTTGAAAGAGAATGAGAGAAAATGTACAAATTCCTTTTGTTGACTCATTGTAGGGTCAGTGTAATGGATGAAGGTTGCTTCTAACACACATAGATGTAACGTAGTCCGACATCGGCTCAATATCTTGAACATATCTGCTTTGTAATGGTCTGCACAATCGGGGTTGGTATCTAAGTGCCGTGCAATGACAGAAGAAGAAGAATAAATGATCGACGGTCCTTGAACGTTCTTGCATGCTCGTACCGGTTTGAGTCCTCACTCCCAAGTCCTTTCCTCGAACCACCAGGGGGACATCCGGACACGCTGTTTGATACTGTTGCGAATATGGAATTTGGCCTCCATATCCGCTTGTAAATATTCCCCTATTTTCTCCAATACTCCCCAACTTTCCCCAATCCCCCATTCCCTAGTCCCATTGCATGTAAATAACAATCAGTAGAGCCGACCTTCCCCTTATTCCCCCATTAAATGTCGTGCCCAGGTCCACCGCACCACACGTAGACAACTTTCGGACATCTTCCTAGTTATTCTTATTCTATGTCAGTTAAGGCCTCGTCTCCATTAATTATGACTCTTCGTTGCACCAGAATGTGATTATATGGCATCAGTAGTGAGTTTAGGACCTTTCCCATACCTCCTCCCATCTTCTTCCCCGTCTACAACAACAGAGGGGCACGGCGCTGCGCGGGGGGGAGTGTGCGTCCTCCCACCGGCTCGGTTCGCCGCCATCGACAATGCGCTCCAGACGATGCGCTCCAGACCATGCGCTCCACGGGGTTACCACAAAGGGGCTCCTTGTCAGCTCCTCGTCAAGGGCGGAGCCTGGTAAACCCCCCGCACGCACCCAATGAGAAGCAACGTACCGATTCCACGAGGCGGAGCTAACGAGCCGAGGGCGTGTCACTCCCCGCCGGATATACGCGGCCACGCGCCGGATGTGACGTGAGATGCGCCCCGAGCTGGAGAAAGAAGGACCTGCGAGCGCTGAGAGAGAAAGGCCCGCCTGTGAAAGAACGTCCCCTCCGAGCGCTGTGAAACCTCCCGCATCTCTGGACCGGACCGGGTCGATTCTAACCTTTGAGCACAGGTGCACCTGGAGCCATCGACAACCGCTTTCCTGCCATCAACCCCCGTGTGAGTCAGCCGTTGTCCCGTTTACCTGTCGTCTGTCCGGGAATAATATAAGATTGTGTCTAAGTGCCTGTCTTCCTATGATGTACCTCTCGTCCCTGTAATCTAACCTTTCCGTACGAATATAATCTCCTCCGGAGGTCTTGAGAATTGAAACATTGGTGTCGTATTGTGTTATTGTAATCCAGCCGGGTGTCTTCTTTTTCTTATTGAGCCAGCATCGCGCGACTAGTCAACGTTCGGGTATAATATCGAGCATAATCTTGTGCAGACGTGGTCATCCCAAAACCGCTCGGTGAATAACATCCAAGCCACGTCTGTAACAATTGGTGTCGAGGAGTGGAATTCGAACCCGGGACTAAATTAGTTAGGCCCAAATTTTGGGAGGGAAAATCGAGCCGGAGCGCGTACGGCGCTCGACCGAATCGATTCGGAGCGCGTTTCCCGCGCGAAATTATAACGGCCGAAATTTGAATTTGTTTTACGAAAATAAAAATAAAAAAACCGAATTTTGAAAGTCGCGCTATGGCGGGTCAAGACAGCTGGGGTCCGGTAAAGGAGAGTGAGGTAGGGTCGATCCAGGACCAAATTGAGGGACAAGAGGAGAGCGAAGCAGTGAGGGCGGCAGGTTCGCAAAATAGCGCCGTCACGCACGAAGTAGCGGGCGCGCAAAATGGCGCGCTCGCTCACGTGGTTGAAGGGTCCCAAAATAGCGGCGCCGCGGAGGGCGAGCCTGCGGTGGCGGCTGGGGACGCTGGGCAAACCGGGTTTGACCTCAGATTATTCTTGACCCAACTGAATGCAAAAATGGATAGGATGGAGGGCCAAATGGGGGTAATGAGGGACGAAGCGAGGGCTCGGAGTGAGCAATTGGGGGTAATGAGGGACGAAGCGAGGGGTACCGGTGAGGGATTAGACAAGAAATTAGAGGGGTTAGACAATGGGATAGAAGGGGTGAAACATGGGTTAACGGGGGTAGAAAACAGAATGGCCGCTCAAGAGAATCAAATGGAAGGGATGCAAAAGGGGTTAGAGGGGGTAGAAAATAGAATGGCTGCCCAGGAGAATCAGATAGAGGGAGTGAAAAATGGGTTAGAGGGGTTAGAAAACACCATGGAAGGCAAATTGAGGGACATGAGGGACCAAGCGGAAAGGGAAGTTAACCAAATGGGGCAGCAGATAGAGGGGGTCAGAATGGGGGTAGAAACCAAACTGGATGCTCACAGGGAGGAAATGGAGCAGATGAGGGTGGCATCTGGGCAGGAGATGCAAGTGATGGGAGAGGAGATCAGAAGAGGAGTGAGTGAGGAGGTCGGAGGAGTGCGCGAGGAGGTGAGGCACTGTAAGGAGCACATGGAGAAGGAGGTGAGAAAGGGGACTGTAAAGTTACAAGGGGGCATAGAGGACCTGACGCAGGAGGTGGAGCAGCTGACGGTGGGACAAACGGAGTTAGTGGAGCAGGTTCAAAGGAACACTGCGGTATTAGGAGGGTTGAAAGCGACACAAAACGACATAAAAAACGACTTGATAGCGACAAAGAGGGAATGTCAGATGGTACGTGAGGGACTGACAACGAGGTTGGACGAGGTGATAGAGGTAATGGAGACGAAGGACCGGCAGGTGAGGACGCACCTGGAAACGGTCAAGGTAGCCTTAGAGGATGAGCTTGAGGAGACGTACCGGGGAATAAAAGAGGTGAAGCACAAATTAGAAGAAGTGGAAGAAGGGATGAGCGAAATTAAGAAGCGACGGAGAGGGGATAAGAAAGAGATAAAAGAGGAGATAAAAGAATTGGTCCAAAATCTGTGTTTGGATCGTGATGATGTGCTCATTAACCGGATGAGGGATTCGCAGGTGATGGAGGAGAAGCGAAGAGAAAGAGGACCCGGTGTAAGTGGTGACCAATATGGTCGTGCGTATGATGCGCCAGGGGATTTAATAAGCTTGGGGGTCGAAATAGACCCGGGTGTTCGTGAGAGGCCACTGGTGAAGTGTGTGACAGGTCTGGTGTGCGAAAGAGGAGGTGTGCGAGAAAGTCCGACTCTGGGGTGTGTGAGGAAAAAGTGCATGCCAAGGAGTGAGGGTGTTGGCGAGAATGAGTCGGTCGTAGCGCGTGTGCGAGGGAGCACATGGAAGCGTGCTGTGGTGAGTGTTACAGAGGGTGTGACGGGAGAGTGTGCGCGAGGAAGGTGTGTGACGGACAGGTGCATGGGGAAAGAGTGCGCTGTCAAAGGCAAGGAAGAATGCACACCTGTGGTGAGTGTTACAGAGGGTGTAACTGGAGAGTGTGCGCGAGAAAGGTGTGTGACGGACAGGTGCATGGGGAAAGAGTGCGCTGTCAGAAGTAAGGAAGAGTGTCCACCTGTGGTGAGTGTTACAGAGGGTGTAACGGGAGAGTGTGCGCGAGAAAGGTGTGTGACGGACAGGTGCATGGGGAAAGAGTGCGCTGTCAGAAGTAAGGAAGAGTGTCCACCTGTGGTGAGTGTTACAGAGGGTGTAACGGGAGAGTGTGCGCGAGAAAGGTGTGTGACGGACAGGTGCATGAGGAAAGAGTGCGCTGTCAAGAGTAAGGGTGAGTGCGCTGTCAGGAATGGAGGTGAAAGTAGTGAGAGTGACATGGAGCGTGAGTTAGTTGTGACAGGTGAGCGAGGATGTACACCTGGGATGGAAGGATGCACACCTGGAATGGTAGAGCGTGAGTGGGAATGCACGCTGGAATTGGTGGTGAGGCACGTGGTTGGGTGTGCGAATGAGGGCACACCTGTGATTGTCACAGAGGAGGTGACCGAGGAGGGGGTGCGAAGCGGTGTATTGGTGAGGTGTGCGACCAACGAATGTGTGCCAAAGTGTTCGGTGGTCAGGTGTGTGACCAAGGCTGTGAGTGGAATGAGGGTACCTGGGTGTGTAAGGAAGGGTACGAGGAGCATGGGCACAGCTGGATGTGTGAGCAAGGAACGGGCTGCGGGGTGTAAGCATGCAGGTGAAGCATCGACATTAAACGGGTTAGAGGTTAGGTCGACTTTTAGCCGAATCGGGCCCTCGGTGCGTGCTGGGCCTCGCTTTGAACGGCCGCGTCCTTGCTCCACTAGGCGGAGCGGGCGGCCCGATAGAAAGGGTCGTCATGGCGACCACTTTTTGTTGAGGCATTCCGGCAGGTCGAGATCGGGACATTGGATGGCTCCACGCCGAGATGATGCGTGGGATCTCGGCCCGGGTAAGCCCCCGTCCCTGCACCGAGTGCCGGACGCATCCAGCCGCTGGCACAAAACAACCCGCATCCATTGCTTGGCTTTACGAAGCCGGGCTTTGGACAGGAATTGGCGCACCGAGAGGCAGTAGTGAGTAGACTGGGTGATGAGGTTAGTGTTTTGGCCCCGAAATTAGAAAAAGGCGAAATTTGATGATTGGCAAAGGATTGGCAGAGTGATGATTGGTAATGGTACAGTGATTGGCAGATGATTGGCAAATTTTTAATTTGTTGAAATTTGATGTGCAAAATTGGTAGTGAGAGGCCCCCGATGTGGTGGGATGGCATCCTTGCCACCCTTCCCATGTGGGGGGGCAAAGGAGCAATAGCTTATGGGGTGTATGGCAGTGAAAACTAGCCCGGGTGGGTTAGGATATGGTGTGTAGGGATCTAGCGAGGATTGACATTAGGTGACGTTAAGTTTAGTTAGTGACTGATACCTGTAGTAGGGACGCAGGTAGATTAGTGTGGATGATAATGACGAGGGAGCGCAATAGTTTAAAGGGACGACTGGGAAGCGCAAGTTTCAGAAGGGAGTAGTTAGCTGAGATGATGCCGTGTTTGTGAGAATTGAACAGGTGTGATTGCACAGGTGTGCAACTGGACAGGTGTGTGGAGCAGTGTATGAGTAGTGAGTGTGTGGATCAGCGCGAATGCGCTTGGGGAGAGAAGGGTGCAGGTGGCACCAGGTGTGAGAGCACAGGTGTGTGGAGAGAGTTGGAGTGAGTGGTACGGAGTGGTGTGCATGGTGCGAAGGTGTGGATGGGGGAAGAGTGGACCCCTTTCACGAGTACCCGGGGCGGGTAGTGTAAGTGTTAGGTCGAGGGAGCAGGTAAATTGTGGTTGGATATTGGCATCTGTGGTGCGGTTGCAGAATGGTGTTGTGAATGGGTGCATTAGTGTTGTGGAAATGGCTGGGCGTGTAGCCTGTTAGTGTGTGTAGTTGGTTGAGCACTCCACCACTGTGAGGATGTCGGCCAGGTGAGGCCGCAGGTGGGCTCTGGGAGCCGGTAGAGTTGTGGATGGGGCCCGAGGATCCGGAGGACGGACCCGGGTAGCCCAGTGCCAGAGAGGGCACCGAGTGGGGAGAGTGCCAGAGGGCCTTCCCCGGGTAGTTAGGTTAGGGCAAGGAGCAGGTAAGCTCGGAGGCAACTGCAGTGGTGGAGGTGTGCAGGTGGGTAGACCCACTGGGAGAGGTACACGCCACAGCCCAGAAATTGTGCGAGGGCACCGGGAGATGAATCGGGGGAGTGAGACCCCAAATTGAAGCGCACCACAGTTTGGCCAATGGGAATTGGTTTTTAGAACCCATAGTGTAAGGGGGCCAATGGTTTGGCCGGAGAAAGACCCCGGGTAGTGTAAAGTTGTTAAAGTCATTTAGGAAATAGTTAGGATTGAAGAACCTGTCGCACCATACGCAGCCACTTACCTGTGGTGATGAGGATGACTCCACACCTGTGTTTTCTTTGTTTTGTAGCAGGAAATGAGATTGCTGTGGATTTGTGAGACGCATCACGACGTGGATGAGACATTGGGGTGATTCCATCCTTCCCTCCCTAGGAGGGACTGATGATGAATTGGTAATGGCAAATTATGATGTTGAGTTGGAGATGGCAAATTTTGATGAGAGTTGAAAATGGCAAATTTGATTGGTTAGGAGGGAGAGAAGACGAATTTGGTATATGGGAGGAACAGGGAAGACAGTAGGGATGTTTGTTGATTTGTAAAGTAGATGTTTATGGGTAGTGTTGTGTTGTGTGGATACAGTAAGGGGTAAGGGAGGGGCCATGTAGGTTACCTGGTGGGGGGGGGGCGTACGATAGGAACGTACCTGTCTCACCTGGTTCCCATGTGCCCCCAGTGTGCATCACCTTACATTGCGTGCACTTTTGCGCCCTTACCACCTTACTCACTTGTCTGCTTCTTTTGTCTCCCACCTCCGAGGATCTGGCTTTGGGGTAGAGAGAGAGGAGAGAGAGGTGCTGGCTGCGCAGTTGTGGGCCTGCACTTTCGCTGTTTGCTGCCGGGATCGATACACCATATGGACCGCAATGTTTGTGGCCACCCACAATGGACCGCAGTTCGTTTGCGGCCAAGCACCACCCGTTGATGGACCTATGGGTCAACGTGGCACCTATGCCATAAAGGTGAACCACTGTTAATTAACACCACTGAAGGCCACACGAAGAGCAAGAGACACCTGCAGGGTTAGGGGTTGTCGAATTTATTTTTATTCCAATGAACAATGGTGACTGCACCGATTGGTGGTGGGGTGGTGCTTTTGATGCTGGGAAAGGGTGCTCTGCACGTTATTAAAGGCCGTCGGCCACAGAGCACTCGTGGGTTGGTGTATCGATGCTGGCAAGCGCGCTCTCTCTATGCATAACATCTGCATGTGTTCCTCCAAAAACAGGTCCTGGATCGTAGTGTAAATAGCAGCGTAGTCGTGTAAATAATGCTCCCTACCGGCTGTATGTTTAGTTTGAGAATTCTTTCCGGATTCGGTTATCCTGTGGGTGTGTTTCTGTGAGGAGAAGGGTGCAACGTCGCAGGGGGACATATTTACTCATTTGTGAATATCTGTAAAACTGTCGCACTCAGGGTAGAGTTAATAGTAGAGGGAACTACATTGCGTGCCACACTAAAGTAGGTAAAAATTTATCGGGTCGGGACGCCCCGAGGGTAGAGAAGGGTGCAATGTTGCGAATATGGAATTTGGCCTCCATATCCGCTTGTAAATATTCCCCTATTTTCTCCAATACTCCCCAACTTTCCCCAATCCCCCATTCCCTAGTCCCATTGCATGTAAATAACAATCAGTAGAGCCGACCTTCCCCTTATTCCCCCATTAAATGTCGTGCCCAGGTCCACCGCACCACACGTAGACAACTTTCGGACATCTTCCTAGTTATTCTTATTCTATGTCAGTTAAGGCCTCGTCTCCATTAATTATGACTCTTCGTTGCACCAGAATGTGATTATATGGCATCAGTAGTGAGTTTAGGACCTTTCCCATACCTCCTCCCATCTTCTTCCCCGTCTACAACAACAGAGGGGCACGGCGCTGCGCGGGGGGGAGTGTGCGTCCTCCCACCGGCTCGGTTCGCCGCCATCGACAATGCGCTCCAGACGATGCGCTCCAGACCATGCGCTCCACGGGGTTACCACAAAGGGGCTCCTTGTCAGCTCCTCGTCAAGGGCGGAGCCTGGTAAACCCCCCGCACGCACCCAATGAGAAGCAACGTACCGATTCCACAAGGCGGAGCTAACGAGCCGAGGGCGTGTCACTCCCCGCCGGATATACGCGGCCACGCGCCGGATGTGACGTGAGATGCGCCCCGAGCTGGAGAAAGAAGGACCTGCGAGCGCTGAGAGAGAAAGGCCCGCCTGTGAAAGAACGTCCCCTCCGAGCGCTGTGAAACCTCCCGCATCTCTGGACCGGACCGGGTCGATTCTAACCTTTGAGCACAGGTGCACCTGGAGCCATCGACAACCGCTTTCCTGCCATCAACCCCCGTGTGAGTCAGCCGTTGTCCCGTTTACCTGTCGTCTGTCCGGGAATAATATAAGATTGTGTCTAAGTGCCTGTCTTCCTATGATGTACCTCTCGTCCCTGTAATCTAACCTTTCCGTACGAATATAATCTCCTCCGGAGGTCTTGAGAATTGAAACATTGGTGTCGTATTGTGTTATTGTAATCCAGCCGGGTGTCTTCTTTTTCTTATTGAGCCAGCATCGCGCGACTAGTCAACGTTCGGGTATAATATCGAGCATAATCTTGTGCAGACGTGGTCATCCCAAAACCGCTCGGTGAATAACATCCAAGCCACGTCTGTAACAATACGATCAGTCAACCTTTGGGTTGTACGGCGCACGTACCGAGCTTCATATCGGCACTTAAACTCATAGATAACTTTGCTAATTTGTGAACTGGGCAGCACATCCTTGTTGACTGACGTGAGCAAACGGCAAGAGGTGAAGATTACTCGAGGTTGCACCGCCAGGTCCGTGTTTGATACCGTATATTTGATACCGTATGTTTGATGCCAGCCAGGTACGTGTTTGATACCGTATGTTTGATACTGTATGTTTGATACCAGCCAGGTACGTGTTTGATGTCGTATGTTTGATACCAGTCAGGCATGTGTTTGATGTCGTATGTTTGATACCAACCAGGTACGTGTTTGATACCAGCCAGGTACGTGTTTTATACCATATGTTTGATACCAGCCAGGTACGTGGTTGATACCGTATGTTTGATACCAACCAGGTATGTGTTTGATACCAGCCAGGTACGTGTTTTATACCGTATGTTTGATACCAGCCAGGTACGTGTTTGATGTCGTATGTTTGATACCAGCCAGGCATGTGTTTGATGTCGTATGTTTGATACCAGCCAGGTACGTGTTTGGTACCAGCCAGGTACGTGTTTGATAGCATATGTTTGATACCAGCCAGGTACGTGTTTGATGTCGTATGTTTGATACCAGCAAGGTACGTGTTTGATACCATATGTTTGATACCATCCAGGTACGTGTTTGATGTCGTATGTTTGATACCAGCCAGGCATGTGTTTGATGTCGTATGTTTGATACCAGCCAGGTACGTGTTTGATGTCGTATGTTTGATACCAGCCAGGCATTTTTTTAAATGCCGTATGTTTGATACCAGCCAGGTATGTGTTTGGTACCAGCCAGGTATGTGTTTGGTACCAGCCAGGTACGTGTTTGATACCAGCCAGGTACGTATTTGATGTCGTATGTTTGATACCAGCCAAGTACGTGTTTGGTACCAGCCAGGTACGTGTTTGATACCGTTTGTTTGATACCAGCAAGATACGTGTTTGATGTCGTATGTTTGATACCAGCCAGGTACATGTTTGATGTCGTATGTTTGATACCAGCCAAGTACGTGTTTGGTACCAGCCAGGTACCTGTTTGGTACCGTATGTTTGATACGAGTCAGGTACGTGTTTGTTGTCGTATGTTTGATACCAGCAAGGTAAGTGTTTGATGTCGTATGTTTGATACCAGCAAGGTACGTGTTTGATGTCGTATGTTTGATACCAGCCACGTATGTGTTTGGTACCAGCCAGGTACGTGTTTGGTACCGTATGTTTGATACCAGTCAGGTACGTGTTTGATGTCGTATGTTTGATACCAGCCAAGTACGTGTTTGGTACCAGCCAGGTACGTGTTTGGTACCGTATATTTGATACCAGTCAGGTACGTGTTTGATACCGTATGTTTGATACCAGCCAGGTACGTGTTTGGTCCCAGCCAGGTACGTGTTTGGTACCGTATGTTTGATACCAGTCAGGTACGTGTTTGATACCGTATGTTTGATACCAGCCAGGTACGTGTTTGATGTCGTATGTTTGATACCAGCCAGGTACATGTTTGATGTCGTATGTTTGATACCAGCCAGGTACGTGTTTGGTACCGTATGTTTGATACCAGTCAGGTACGTGTTTGATACCGTATGTTTGATACCAGCCAGGTACGTGTTTGGTACCAGCCAGGTACGTGTTTGGTACCGTATGTTTGATACCAGTCAGGTACGTGTTTGATACCGTATGTTTGATACCAGCCAGGTACGTGTTTGATACCGTATGTTTGATACCAGCCAGGTAGTGTTTGATGTCGTATGTTTGATACCAGCCAGGTACGTGTTTGATACCATATGTTTGATACCAGCCAGGTACGTGTTTGATACCGTATGTTTGATACCAGCCAGGTACGTGTTTGATACCGTATGTTTGATACCAGCCAGGTACGTGTTTGATACCGTATGTTTGATACCAGCCAGGTACGTGTTTGATACCGTATGTTTGATACCAGCCAGGTATGTGTTTGATGTCGTATGTTTGATACCAGCCAGGTACGTGTTTGATACCATATGTTTGATACCAGCCAGGTACGTGTTTGATACCATATGTTTGATACCAGCCAGGTACGTGTTTGATAGCCAGGTACGTGTTTGATACCGTATGTTTGATACCAGCCAGGTACGTGTTTGATACCGTATGTCTGATACCAGCCAGGTACGTGTTTGATACCGTATGTTTGATTTGTTCTTCAAACCTACGTGATGATTGTCCTTTCCATGGCATCCTGATATACACCGGACATTTGTCAACACCGATATTGTGTTCCTTTGTCGTGTTGAGAAACATCTGCACATATCTCTGGATTATATACTCCAGGTAACCATTGTCACCGAGTATATTCATGATTTTGTCCATTTCAGCAGGTAGATTACAAGGTGAACAAATCCTCCGAGCTCTGTTCACAAGGACGTTGATCAAGGCAATTTTGTATCTCGTGGAGCTGTAGGAATCCCAGCGAGTATACCTGCACAGTGAAGGTAGGCTTCCGTAGATGGATGTAGTGAAACCACGTGCGGATCTTTCGACAAACACGTCCAAGAAAGGTAAAGTGTTTGACGATACCAGCTCCATGATGAACTTCAGCGCTGGATGGAGAGTGTTGAGCTATGTCACGAATGCATCACATGCCATCTGAGACTCAACAAAACAAAAATGTCATCAACATACCGATAGTATAGGATGGGAGCATCCACACCTTGCCGACAAGTAAGTTTCTGCATTTCTGTCGGTCCGTCTGGTCACAAACGTCACTTTATGATCGAGGAACAACTACATTTCAATTGAATGTTATATTTTGAACATAAATCGGAAAACAAACCTGCAGTTTATCAATACTTTGGCTCTGAATATGTCCTAATCGCACATGCGCAGAGGAGAGACATGTTTTTAAAATTCTGTCTACCTGTTTGGCAGTCAAATAAAATTGAAAATCATTCCAAACAGGAAACGTACTGTTTTTAGGGATGTCATAACGGACACAAACAATAGGCACAAATAACTAATGTAACATGTTGTTGTTGTTGTATAGCCCCAGACAGTTCTCTTGAACAAGCCTGCTGCATGGAGACAGCCGATTGGTCTCCCAGGAGCGACCCAGAGATCCTCCACATCTAGGATGGCGTACCCCCGCCTTCATAAGGTAAGCTCCATGACAGAGTTAGAGAGAGTTAGAGTTAGAGTTAGAGTTAGAGTTAGAGTTAGAGTTAGAGTTAGAGAGAGAGAGAGAGAGAGAGAGTTAGAGAGAGAGAGAGAGAGAGAGTTAGAGAGAGAGAGAGAGAGAGAGAGAGAGAGAGAGAGAGAGAGAGAGAGAGAGAGAGAGAGAGAGACTTTTATGTGCTTTTATTATAAAAGTATCAAAACACACATGGAAGAACACCACAAAATTTTTACAAGAAAAAGAAAGTTGTACAAGCAAAAAGAATGTATATACATGTATATGTGGACATTGAGAGTAAGTATAATTTACAAAAACAAACTCAACACCTCATCTGTAAAACAATCGTCGTTCACACTGCCGAAACTTATCCGGGCCGACACTATTCCTTTGAAGCAAAACAGCACATTTTCATCTCTGCCACTCAATTTGATCTTTCTAGTTTTATATATTGCGAGTTTAGCAATTCCGCACAGAAAATTCAAGAAAGGGACCGCTGTCTTGTTCTTTGTGCTCCTTTCAATGCCATACACAAAAATTGCAACAGAAAAAACAAACTGAAATTTATAAAAGAGCTGTTGGAGGAAACAAAAAAGGGGTACCAATCTCTTACATTTCACAAAAGCATGGGTCACATTTTCAGCCTCTTCACAAAAAGGACAAACATTCAGTACAGAAGGATCAAACTTATTAAGTAAGTATTTGGTGACCAGGGCCTGATGAACTAGTCTCCAATTTAAGTCTCCGGTTCGACCTAAGGTTGGAGACCGATACATCTCTTAACCACACTGGAGATAGGAACGAATTAGCCGGAATGATCTCATCCCACCGATTTTTAAAAGGTTTTGTGAAACCCGGTATAAGCACCTCTTGGCATATCCCATAAATAACTTTTTTTCCCATCACATGGAACACACCGCAACCATCTGACTTTGAGAAGACACCCTGTTGTTTTTTTGAGGTGACTTGGAGCTCGGGGAAATAGAGACGAGAGTCCACCACTTCATCTGCCCCAGTCCACCCGATATTTAATTCCCTGAAAGTTTTAATCACAACTCTCAAAACTTTGTCCACCATTCTAGATGACCGAACCCCCACTTTTGATGTGAGAGAACCGGTGGATAACCATCCATTTAGGGAAGGCTTCATCAGGTCTCGCACTCTGTTTATTCCATTACTGGTGAAGCAATGCATAAATGACCTGGAGGTTGAAATTTCAGGGAATAAAGGATTCAGAACCAATGGCTCATGCATATATTTTTTTGCATCGTAGGACACCTCTAATCGTTGTATTCCAAGGACTTGCCAGGCATTCAGAAGGCTCTGATGAAACTCGGGGAGCAGAGTCGTGTTGACATGCTGCAGGTCCATGAGGAAGAGCTCTCGGTCATACTTCAACCCATCTGCTTCCTCCAGCCAAGCATTTGTGAGAGGCCGCCACGGGACACACTCACCATACAATAAACGCTTTATCGTCCACATGCGGAAAGCCATTATCCGACTCGGAACATGTATCAAGCTTTGGCCACCTGCATTTCGGGGTCTGCACACCGTGTCTGGTCCAAGCCAATGGTGGCCTCCCCAGAAAAACTGAGTTAGAACCCTCTGAATGCCTGTGACCAAGTATCTCAGAGGTTGGAGGGGGATAACTTTATGCCAAATAAAAGGAACCACCAGGTTATTTATTATTGTCACCCTTGCCTTAAGCGATAGAAGGTGGTGCAACCGTTTCCATCTAGCCAGTTTCTGCTTAATTCTTTCCAAGAAACCCTCCCAATTTTTTTGTTCATATGCTTGGACTCCGAGAAATAACCCTAAATATTTAAACCCCTCTTTGTTCCACTGCATTCCTCCTGGTAACACAGGCAGAGCTGAGGAAGGTGGACTGGGGCCCACTCATAAGGCAACACTTTTGTTCCAATTTACTTTTGCCGTGGAGGCGAGCTCAAACTGGGACAGACATCGAAAGACCTCACCCACATCATTTTGGCTGGAAACAGCAACACAAATGTCATCCGCATAAGCTGAAGTAACCATTTTGTGGTTTTTTGTTAAGGAGACTCCTTCCACTGAGTTTCGGAGCAAAGCTAGTAAAGGTTCGACCGAGAGACTGTATAGCATTCCTGAAAGCGGGCAGCCCTGACGGATGCCTCGCTGAAAGGGAAAAGGGCAACATAAGCTGTTGTTTACCTTCAACAGACAGGATGCATTTTCATACAACAACTTAACATAGGAAACAAAATTTTGTCCAAAACCAGCTCTCTGTAGTACAGCAAACAAAAAAGAATGGTCAACACTGTCAAAAGCTTTTTCTTGATCTAAAAGAACCAAACCAAAACCATGAGATGTAGTACGACCGAGACTGATCAAGTCTCTCACCAAAAAAATGTTATCGTAAATAGAACGCTCAGGAACACAATAAGACTGATCAATATCAATCAAAAGGGGGATGACTTCCTTTAGACGTATCGCGAGCGCCTTCGACAATATTTTATAGTCCGGATTTAGGAGTGACACAGGCCGCCAATTTGTGGCGTCTTGCAAGTTCCCTTTTTTTGGAAGGAGACACAAAACTGACCTCCGACAACTTAGTGGCAATTCACCTTGTTCAAGGCTATCATGAAAGATGTCAAGTAGAGTAGGGCCTAGAATGTCCCAAAAGGCCTTGTAAAATTCAACTGGGAGGCCGTCAAGTCCAGGGGCTTTCCCATCTTGAATTCCTTTAAGAGCAACAGTAAGTTCTCCGAGAGAGATGCCAGGCTCCAGTTGTTGTCGCTGGTCTTCAGACAAAGATGGGAGCAGTTCAAACATCTCGTTTCTGTTTTCCTGGTTCACAGTTCTCAAGGCAAACAGCTTTGAATAAAAGTTTCGTAATTCATCTTTGATGTCACTTTGAGAAGACAGAAGCGCACCGGCAGAAGAGCGCAAAGCGTGAATTTGTTGAGGGGTCTTGGCTGTCTTTTCCAGGTTGAAAAAGTCTTTGTTTGGTTTGTCAAGTTGGATATTGTCCATTCGCAGTCGGACGAAAGCACCAGATGCACGCTCTCTCACCATTTCAGCCAGTAGTGTTCTTTTCTCTGACAACTGCTGGACATTTTCGTTGGACATTCCAGATTTCTGCTCACAATAAAGTATATCGTTTTTTAAGGCAGTTATCACACCGAGTGTGTTACAGGTATTATAACGACAGTATTGCTGGCAAAAACACTTAATTTGGGATTTTGTGCAATCCCACCATTGCCTTAAATTTAGGTAGGAAAACTTTTGCATTTCACATTCCTTCCATACCATTCTGAATGCTTCTTTGAAATGCTCACTTTGTAAAAGTTTGACATTGAAAGTCCAATATGCACTTCTACACACGTGATGAGGTAGGCCACATACAACAACAACCATGTGATGATCAGAAAAACCAGATGGCCTTATATATGAATTCTTGACAAGATTTACCTTATCATGGTTAACATAAATTCTATCCAAACGAGCCATTGTCAAAAGATTTCTTGCAGCACAAACCCACGTGTACTGCCGGATATTAGGGTTCTGTACCCACCACACATCCACAAGTTGAAATTTTTTAATGAGCTGTGCCAAAGGCCTTGCACTCGGTGGATGAGGCTCAGGAGTGTTTCTATCAAGTTGTGGGTTGAGGGTACAGTTGTAGTCTCCCCCCAAGCAAACCAACATGGACAGGTCAATAGTGCTTAAAAAACCTGCTAACTTGTGAAGAAAAGCACTTCTTGCAGAGTTCGCACTAGGGCAGTATACATTAGTCGTGCAAATCTTTTGGTTACCGCTGACAAACTCCACAGATAGTAAATGGCCCTTGCAAATTTCTCTACATCTGATCTCCAATGGCTGGAGTCTAGGATGTAAGACTACTGCAACACCAGCCTTGGCATCAACAAAAGCACTGGAGAAAAAGTGACAACCTTTAAAGATTTTACGCCACTCAACCTCAGAAGACTGATTTGCATGCGTCTCTTGTAACATCAGCACATCAATTTTTTCATTCTGAAACATTTGAAACACCTGGAGGCGACGCACACAACTGCGACCACCGTTGATGTTTAAGGATGCAACTTTTATCTCCACTCTGTTAACTATTCATAAAGTTCCTTGCCCGCTCGAGTTACACATTTTCTTAGCCTCTGGAATTGAGGTTCTGACATGTTAACCTGATAAGGTTCACGAATCATGTTCTTTGCAGTCAAAATAAAATCATGCAGATTCGGAAAGTAGTCTTTGATTTTTACATGTCTTTTCCTGAACGTTTCTTCAAGGAACTTGATCACATTTTCTTGAGAAACCATGGTGATGGTATT
The DNA here is from genome assembly GCF_964187855.1 of Myxine glutinosa. NCBI lineage: Eukaryota > Metazoa > Chordata > Myxini > Myxiniformes > Myxinidae > Myxine > Myxine glutinosa. Next base: position 11,419,047 of record NC_136262.1, on the reverse strand, counting down.
GTCATCACACGCCTCACTCTCTTGAGCACTTGAAGTACTAAAGAGTGGAGTAGAAGAGGTTTCATCAGAATCAAGTGCTTCATCTTGATCTGCATCTTTTCCTCCTATTTGCTGAACACTTAGTTTTGGAAACAGCAATTCTACAGGGTCAAGGACCTCCGCACTCTTTGCAGACCCTTCCAAATTTACCATATCCTCTGTGGCTATAAGTATGTCCCCCACCTCATCATCCCTTTCATTTTTATCTGTCAGGGAAGGGTTAACGTTATCCTCACAGTCGCAAGGACTTTCCCCTTTATCTATTTTTTCCTCACTAGCAGATCCAGCTGCTAACTCGTCTGAGCGAGTTTGGTTATCAGGACAAGGACTTACCACATCCTGAGAGGATCGACTATTTTCCGGGTCATACTCAATCTCAGCAAGTGGTGCCAGCGAATCTTCCTCATGTACACACACTTCCTGTACCATCTCCATTACCGCCAAGGAGTTTCCAGTGTAGGCCTCACCCTGGAGGTCCTGCGAACCTGACACGATCTGAATCTTATTTTGTTTTTCTTCGGAATCACAGGATTCATCACTTGAACGCTTCTGACCTTTTTTCCTGGTGTCCACTACGGATACTTCCATGGTATCGTCCGCACTGTCGTGTACCGTGGACGAAATGAGAGAGGGTTCAACCACTTTTATTCCCACCTTAAGTGGAGGGGCAGGGTTAGTCACCTCACGTTCTAAGTCTATCACTCCCTCCCCCACCCCCCCGGTCGGGGGGGACGGGTCTGGCGCTTCACTCACCGCAGTCGGTGCGGTGGGTGGATTAACCACTAGATCCGCCTCCTCCCCTTCATGGTGCGGTGAAGAGGAGTCGCTCCTCACCAATCCTCCGCGTTCCTGCGGTTTAACCGCATTGGGGCAGGCACTCCTCACATGCCCGTAAGCCCCACACTCGAAACACGTCATAGCCTCCGAGGAGGCATACATTTTGTATTCAAAGCCGTTGATTTTCACACTCAACACGACATTGAGCGTTTTTACATTTGCAGGCAGTATCATGTACACCACTCTCTTAAAGGACATGACATGTTTGAATCGATCGCAAACATTTCGCATCGGCACCATCGAAATCCTCGATACGACCTTACCGAACTTGTTTAATTGTTCACGTAACTCCTCATTTCTAATAAATGGCGGGATATTACTGATGTTAATCTTTACCGTCGGGGCTTGTAAAGCGAACACAGAGAGGAACGTGTTCGGTTCAATGAACAAGCCTTGTTCGACTACACTCGCCACCATGTGCTCCTCGGACAAAAAAACGACAAATTTCTTATTCATCCGAGAGGCAGCGCGAATACTGTGTGCACCAACGATGTTTCCAATGGCGGAAAGCACATCGTTAATTTCCACCTCGTTGGGAGGAACACAAGCTAGCCCGTGTTTACGAGTTAGCGATTCGTACGTATCAATGCGGAAACGTTCGCCCGCCATTCTAACTCGACCAAATAAAAGTTCGTAGCCAAGAACCGAGAGAACCCAATGTTTGTCGAACACCAACAAACAGATCAAATTCCCCCCCCCCTTGTCCGGACCGGACAAGAGGGTATCAAACCTAAATAGTCGAGCTAAAGTAAATAAAAAACGTGCGTTCTAAGCACAAAAATGGCTTACAAAGCGCCGTCAAAGCAAGTAGGCCGCACCCAACAAGGGCCCGCTCTCAATCCTCTCTCTCTCGAAGACAAGGGTGCAGAACGGATGAAAACACAATGCCGAAGCACACAGGATGGAGAAGGAGAGGGAGGGGGCAGGGGAGGGGAGGGGAGGGGAAAAACGCAACGGCCTCACCAAAGCACAGAGCAGTTGCTCACAGCCGCCATGACGCCACACCCAACGCACCGACAGCCGATAGGTGGCGCTGGCGACAGAGAGGGAGAGAGAGAGAGAGAGAGAGAGAGAGAGAGAGAGAGAGAGAGAGAGAGAGAGAGAGAGAGAGACAAGAGGGAAAAGGGTCGGTCCATGGGAACTAATCGGCACTCTGCCTGTGATCGCACTGCCCTGGTGAATCTGGGACAGCAGGGAAGAATGGGGAAGACATTGCCCCCGACTTGCTTTGGGGATCCAACCACCACAAAGAGGCGTCCCTGATAGCTGTAATGTAACATGTTAAATAAACATATGGGTCCTAACATTGATCACTCCATTTATCTCCCTCTCCCCCAACTTAAAACCACCCAACTTCAAACAACTCTCGCTGCCTCTTCTCCTCCTGTTCCCTTTGTAAGCGGAGAGGTCCAACAGCACCAAGCTCCTGCCCAGGCTTGACTACGATCCTCCTCCACTCCCCTCTGTCCCCCACCAACTCTCTCCACTCTCCATCCATCCCCACCTCATTGATATCCCTCTTCAAACAATCTTCCCATCTCAACCGTGGTCTACCTCTTTTCTTCTTACCTTGTTCCTTCAACATATTCGTTATTTTTGCCATTCTATCTTCCCCAATCCACACCAAATATCCAGCCCATCTCAGGCGGCATTTCACCAATCTCCCCCATCAAGCTCGTCTGCACACCAATCTCCTCCCTCAGTTCATCCATTCTCCTTCTATCCACCGTCTTCACTCCCGTAAACCTCCTGACCTAGTTGTTATCGTAAACCTGCAGCCTCTGTTGTTGTCATTCTGTAAGTTCTACCGTCTCCAGACCGTAAAGGTAGGCAGGCATTACACACGACATCAGAACCTTTCCTTTCAATCTCCTTGATATCTTTCTATCTGCCATTACTCCCTCCACTCTCATCCACATATTCGTACCCAACTGAATCCTCCACACCTCTGCCTCGTATGTTTGATACCAGCCAGGCATGTGTTTGATGTCGTATGTTTGATACCAACCAGGTACGTGTTTGATACCAGCCAGGTACGTGTTTTATACCGTATGTTTGATACCAGCCAGGTACGTGGTTGATACCGTATGTTTGATACCAACCAGGTATGTGTTTGATACCAGCCAGGTACGTGTTTTATACCGTATGTTTGATACCAGCCAGGTACGTGTTTGATGTCGTATGTTTGATACCAGCCAGGTATGTGTTTGGTACCAGCCAGGTACGTGTTTGATAGCATATGTCATCACCGATGACTGGTGTTCCCCTGAAATACTCGAACCTATTTCCCTGCCAGATCTCCTTTCCCTCTAACCTGATAATCATTTATTTTCTCTGCTGCCCGACCGACATCACCTCAGTCTTTTCCATGCTCATTTCAGCCCATGTTTCTCAAATACCTCCTTCCACTCCCCCAGTACTTCCTGCATCTCCCGCCAACAACAGACAGATCGTCCGCATACAATATCCTTCCCAGAATATCTTTCATGTTCACCTTCCTGCTTACCAGCTCCATCACCATGATAAACCTGAGTGGGGTGAGAGCGCTTCCCTGCCTCAAACTGATGTTCACACTGAAATTCTCCGACATCCCAGGACCAACCAAAACTCTTAACCTTTGTTCCCTTGTACATCCCTTCCACCAATCTAACTTCTGCTCCAACCTCGTCTCCACCAGATCTCTCAGTGCAAATATCCCAACTGTCATCCACCTGTCCTTTCTAAATCCCTGCTGCTCTTCTCCAATTTCCTTCTCCACACTCTTCCTTATCCTCCTGTCCAGAAACATCCCCAGCACCTTCATTGCATGACTTAGGAGTGTAATGCCCCTGTACTTCCCCTGTTCTTGAACATCCCCCTTCCCCTTCCATATCGGCACAATTAACCCTGTTCTCCAATCTTCCGGAATCAAACCCTCTCTCATACATGCATTAAACAACCTCTTCATCCAACTGACTCCGACTTCTCCCACTGCAATTATCATGTCTGTACACACCTCATCAATGCCTGGCACCCTTCCCTTTTTCACCTTCTTCAATGCCGTCCTCACTTCCTCTTCCGTGATTTCCACCAACTCCACTTTCCCCTCCACATAACTCAGTAGCTCCAGCTTGCTGTTGCTTCCCTCCCGGTTCAACAGCTCTTTGAAATATCCTTCCCACCCCTTCAATAATGTGCCCCTGTCTGTCACTAGCCTCCCGCCACCATCCTTAATCACAGTCCCCACCCTCCATGCCATTGTTATCCTCATCATTTAATTCCACCATCGCAAATTTATAGATCATCTTACTCCCACCATCCTCTTACAACTTGTTGTACACCTCATCTTCCATATCATTCTTTGCCTTATCCACCGCTCTCATTGCTGCACCCTTTCCTAACGTCCTGCCACACAAAACTTGTGCATTACCCTAAATGCCACTCTGTACTTCTTCCACTCCTTTTCCAAGCCTTCTGCTTCTTCACTAAGTTGCTCATACCTGGTCCTCACGCTCTCCTTATACTCTACGGTGACATTTCCCCCAACACTTTCCCCACCTAACAACCTTCTGACCTCTGCTCTTAACCTTCCTCCTTTTCTTCATCCTCACCACAAACACCACAGGGTTATGCTGGGTGGTAACATGCTCGCCCACCATTGCCTTGCAATCCTCAACCCTCCACAACTGTCACTTCCTTTCCACCACCATAACAAGTCCTGTTCTATGCTGCCCACTCCTAAAGGTGATGGCTTTTCCGCTTTTGAAAGAATGAACCAGGGAGAGGATCACACAAAGGGGAGAGGATCTCACACAAAGGGGAGAGGATCTCACACAGGGGAGAGGATCTCACACAGGGGAGAGGATCTCACACAGGGAAGAGGGTCTCACACCGGGGAGAGGATCTCACACAGGGGAGAGGATCTCACACAGGGGAGAGGATCTCACACAGGGGAGAGGGTCTCACGCAGGGGAGAGGGTCTCACACAGGGGAGAGGATCTCACACAGGGGAGAGGATCTCACACAGGGGAGAGGATCTCGCACAGGGGAGAGGATCTCACACAGGGGAGAGGATCTCGCACAGGGGAGAGGATCTCACACAGGGGAGAGGGGAAAAGGATCTCACACAAGGAAAACCGGAAGAGGATCGCATACAGGGTAGAGGGGGGAAAGGATCATACAGGGGAGAGGAGGAAAGGATTGCACACAGGGGAGAGGATCGCACATAAGGATTAGAGAGAGAGGATCCAACACAGGGGAGAGGATCCAACACAGGGTAGTGGGGGAGATCACACACAGGGAAGAGGGGGAGATGATCCAACACAAGAGAGTAGGGGGGGTTGGGGTGGGAGAGGATCACGCACAGGGAAGAGGGGGAAAGGATCTCACACAGGGAAGAAGGGAACAGGATCGCACACAGGGATCCTCCCCGTATCCCCATCCCCACATCGCGCCCGACCAGATACATTCCAAACAGCTATTGGAATGCATTTTTCCCCAATAAAATGCCAATATTAGTCTGACTTTCTCACCTTTTACAGCAACCGAGACTTAAACCATCTTAGCGTCTTTGAAAAGTTAAATCAGATGGTCAATTAGAGTTTAGATAAAGCTGTGAAAGAGTCAGAAAGCACGAACTTTACAAAAGAGGCTGATCATAGCTATGCGCAGCGAACAAAATGGTGGAGATTTGATTTTTAAGCTCCTCCCTGAATGGGGGAAGCCACACCCTGAACGGACGGACAGACAGAATGGAGGAGAGTATTATGGTGTAGATACTGTGTGTGTGTGTGCGTGTGTGTGTGTTTCTTACCACACAAACACTGTCTGTGTCAGCAAAAGCAACTAAAGGGTTAATTTGCAAAGACAGCAGGGTATAGTACTGAAAATTAAATAATCCTTCCTTTATTTGTGCGTTACCTGATGGGTGAACAGCATGTCCTGCACCGCCTCCTCCTTCAGCAGTATCTGCAACATCAAAGATTGGGCCTAGCCAGTGCCATGCCCCATCAGCACGAAGGCCAGAGGGGAGGATCGACTCAATCATTGATATGTTTCTAGTGTCGATCTTCGTCGACGGAGATGTAGAACAAAGAATGGTTGAAATCAGCAGGACACTGACTGAGATATACTAACCGCTGTGAGGAGAACCTGATGTTTCTCGGGCGATAAACCTCCGTCTGAACAAAATGGCGGCAAATACTCCGACAAAGGTTCAACGCCCGGAATGCCAGCTCCTCTTAGCACAACTCGATCAACATGCTGTTGATTTCATTAGTCAATATGTTCCTGCTCTGGCTCTCATTCGGAAGGCAACGGCAGCCCACCCAGTGCAATCCTTGGCAATGAGACTGCAGAAAAAGCACTTGCATTTGCCTTTGGACACGTCACTTCAAGAGAGATTGTTATTACATCAACCTCGAATTGGGATCCCTTAGCATTCCCGCTCTATATAAGCATCAGCATGATTAAACATCTGTCTGATTTATCAGCAGGAAAAGATTACCGTGATGATGCTTGAGGTACAAACAAAAATGATGACAATGCCACAATTATGGCATATCATGCCGACCTACATCAAGTAGGATTTGATTTTGAGTGACAGATCCAGAGATGTTAAGTACATTAGCTTCCTTACATATTCCTTACATCCACTTGATGGATGGATATCCTAATTATGACGTCATAGGTCACGTGACATGGCGGCGATATTGGATTTTATGAAAACCTTTAAAATGCATCTCCGTCATTTTTCGATCGATTGAGTTGAAACTTTGACCAATCACAGTATGTTTGACCTTACATTTGACCTTACATTCCTTACACTTGACCTTACATTAGTACATTAGCTTCCACGCATAGTAATTTCCACGGACGTTTACCGGTTTCTTTGTTTCTGTCAATATTAGCATTCTGTCCAACTGTGAGATTCTACATCCTGAAAAAAAGGTTGGATGCAACTTTTAATATTTTATACTGGGGATGTCTGTTTGATGAATGGGGTGAGATGAAAGGAAGATTATGCATGATGCCAAAATGCAAACACAGGCCTTGAAAATCAAAGTTGCTTGGAATTCAACGCTTTTCGCTTCATAAAGTATCCTTGAAAGGTATGAAGGCCATGTCACATTACCTGGTCCATGTTAGTCTCTTTTGAACAATGTAGGCTCATGGCTTTCTTTAAAGACGTCTGCAATTTCCTTTTTCTATCAACATAAAATATATGACCACAGTTAGGGTTGTCAACCACAAGCTTATTGTAACATCCACAAGGGGATTACACACTGTAGGCACGTGGTAAATATATGAGGGCATGTTGAAAAGTAATGCCTCCCATTATTTTTCTCCAAAACAGGTAAAGATATAATATTCGGATGACACAAAGACAGATACTAACTTCGATCTTTACTCTAACATGGTGCATATTAATTTCGCAACATCATCACCACTGCGGTCCAATGCTACAGTCATTTTGTGACGCCATCACGATGGAACTGTGCGTCCTCCCGACTTAACGAGTCCTTCACAACGGCCTCGAAAACCATTGTCGGAATAAAAATGTTCTCCACGAAGGTGTCCCTTAAGTTTGGGGAATAGATGAAAATCTGATGGAGCCACGAAAAGGTTGGTAATCCTTTGTGGTGGTACTCCACAAAGGTGGTACTCCATTGACCGTCTCTTGCTCTCAGGATCGTAATGGCGGTGCACCCAACTCTCATCTCCAGTAATCTCATCTTCATTCAATCATCCCAACTCATCTCCAGTCATCTCAGGTCAGTCATACCAACTGTCATCTCCAGTCATCTCATCTCTGGTCAGTCATCCCCATTCTCATCTCCAATCATCTCATCTCCAGTCAGTCATCCCAACTCTCATCTCCAGTTAGTCATCCCAACTATCTACAGTCATCTCCAGTCAGTCATCCCAACTCTCATCTCCAGTTAGTCATCCCAACTATCATCTACAGTCATCTCTAGTCAGTCATTCAAACTCTCATCTCCAGTCATCCTCAGTCAGTCATCCCAACTCTCATTTCCAGTCATCTCATCTCCATTTAGTCATCTGAACTCTCCTCTCCAGTCATCTTCAGTCATTCAGACCAACTCTCTTCTCCAGTCATCTCATCTCCAGTTAGTCATGCCAACTCTCATCTACAGTCATCTCTAGTCAGTCATCTAAACTCTCATCTCTGTCAGTCATCCCAACTCTCATCTTCAGTCATCTCATCTCTAGTCAGTCTTTCCAACTCTCATTTCCAGTCATCTCACCTCTGTCAGTCATCCCAACTCTCATCTCCAGTCATCTTCAGTCACTCATACTAACTCTCTTCTCCCGTCATCTCATCTCTAGTCAGTCATCCCAACTCTCATTTCCAGTCATCTCATCTCCATTTAGTCATCCGAACTCTCCTCTCCAGTCATCTTCAGTCACTCATACCAACTCTCTTCTTCAGTCACCTCATCTCCAGTTAGTCATCCCAACCCTCATCTCCAGTCATCTCTAGTCTGTCATCCCAACTCTCATCTCCAGTCATTTCATTCCAACTATCATCTACAGTAATCTCTAGTCAGTCATCCGAACTCTCATCTCCAGTCATCTCATCTCTCATCTCCAGTCATCTCATCTTTCGGTAGGCATCCCAACTCTCATCTCCAGTCATCTCATCTCTCATCTCCAGTCATTTCATCCCAACTCTCATCTCCAGTCATCTCATCTCTGATCTCCAGTCATCTCATCTTTGGGTAGGCAATAGGCATCCCAACTCTCATCTCCAGTCATCTTATCTCTAGTCAGTCATCCCAACTCTCATTTCCAGTCATCCTAACTCTGGTTCGTCACCTCAACTCTCATCTCGAGTGATTGTGGTGTCGTGAGAGGGTCTTGTAAAAAATGAATGTCTTGTCGATGTTTATTCATTCCTCATCTTACAATCCTCTTAATAGCAAATAATATATATTTTAACACCATGGTAATGTTCCTGTGCCTGCCCTCCTGTTGTCTGTGCTCCTCTGCCCACCTTCACATGTCCCAGGAAAGTGGAGAAACGATAAAGATTGTGTTCATATCATTAGATGATTAATGATATAAATTATCTGGTGTGGATGAACTATACTCATGATGGCTTCTTCCTCTGTCCAATTGCCTTGCATTTCCTTGTAATGCAATATTAATATAATGAAGACTGAAAAACAGAGAGAATGGAAGATGTTTGGATAGAAAGAGAGAGGGAGAGGGGGGGGGGGGGGGGGGGATGAGAATTGAGATTGAGTATAAAATGGTTGGGAATATGGGAAGGCATTTATGGGTAATTGTGTGGGCGTGTGGTCAAAACTTCTGCTATTTTTACCCGTCGCATGCGAATCGCAAAGTGGGGTTAAGTGATGGGTTCACTTCAATCTGTCTGTCCTCTCTACAAACGTCAGTTTATGATCGAATAACAACTTATTTAAATTGAACGTTACATTTTGAACACGAATCGGAAACACAAACCTGCAGTTGAACAGTACTTTGTCTTTGATATTGTCCTGATCATTCATGTGCAGAGAGGAGTAAGATACTTTTTTTGTCTGTCTGTCTGTCTGTCTGTCAAACGAAATTGAAAATCATTCCAAACAGGAAACACCATTTTCAAGGATGTTATAAAGGACACAGACAACAGGCATGGATAACTAATGTAATGTGTTAAATAAGATGGTGTATTTGACATTCTGCTGTTTTGTGTCACAGTATGTACCACAATGAGCATGGAGAAAAGAAAGAAAACCAGAGAATTGTCTGAGGAGGTCAGACACAAGATTGTAGCCAAGCATGGACAATCTCAAGGCTACAAGTTCATCTCCAGAGACCTTGATGTTCCTGTGTCCACCGTACGCAATGTTATCAAGAAGTTTAAGGCCCATGGCACTGTAGCCAACCTCCCTGGACGTGGCCGCAAGAGAAAACTTGATCGAAGATTGCAGCGAAGGATTGTTTGAATGGTGGAGAAAGCACCTCGATCAACTGCCAAACAGATTCAAGCTGACCTTCAGACACAAGGTACGACAGTTTCAACTCGCACCATCCGTCACCAACTCAACGAAAGGGGGTTCTATGGTAGGAGACCCACTTCTGAGAGAGATACATAAGAAAGCCCAACTGGAGTTTGCCAAAACACACCTGAACAAGCCAAAATCCTTCTGGGAGAATGTCCTGTGGACAGATAAGACCAAATCAGAGCATTTATGGTGAAGCACATCATCTCTATGTTAACAGAAAACAAAATGAAGCCTTCAAAGAAAAGAACACCATACCTACAGTCAAACATGAAGGAGGTTCAGTGATGTTTTGGGGATGCTGTGCTGCCTCTGGCACTTGGTGCCTTGAATGTGTGCATGGCAGCATGAAATCAGGAGATTACCAAGGCATTTTGGAGCACAATGTTCAACGCCATGTCAGAAAGCTGGGTCTCCGTCGAAGATCATGGGTGGAATCTGCTGAAATCCTGACGCAGCTATTAACTGTCATCCTGGTATTTCACAGGCACGGTGATTCATCAGTGTGTGTGCCCATCCATTGAATGGACGTTAAGCCGGGTGTCCCGTCTGCTATCATTGGTGATGGATGTTAAAGATCCCACAGTGTCCTTCGCCAATAGAGGCTTGTTATCACCGGCATCCCGCTAAAATTATAAATTCCTGCCCTGACTAATTGCTAGGAAGGCATTGGCAAACCACTCATTATTATCCTTGCCAAACAGCCAAGGATAATTTCCCTTTTGGGTCCAGAGAAAACATTTTGATTAGAAAACGGTCATATTACGCTTCACACACAATGGGTGTCAGTTTGTTGGATATAAAATGGCTTCTAATTGCATGTTGTCACTAATCGCACTCTATTTCCTTTTGCAAGAGAATAGATTACTTTCCAATAGAATGAAATGTTCTCGTTGACTTAAATGGACGAAAAGGAAGTTATTCGTTGGACAGAATAACTTGTGGTTATATTTTCTTTACTTCTGGTGAGTATGCAAACCAGCGACACTTGGATTATACACCACCTGTGAAACTTCGTGTTTCCACTCACACAAGGCATTGTTAGGACGTCCTTCTGTACACCTCACACGTAAATAAA
>NC_136262.1:11370582-11403082 GCF_964187855.1 Myxine glutinosa | reverse complement strand
GTTGTTGACTTCTTGCTGCGACAGACAATCAGTGACATCGTTCTTTTAACAAATAAATCACCAAAGTGTAAAAGAAACTCACCAGATTGATATACTGAGTTAAGAAAGTAAACCCAAGTCAAGAAAAAAAATATATTCCATATTAAATGCCAAGTCTGTATATATATATATATATATATATATATATATATATATATATATATATATATATACATATATATATATATATTGTTACGGACGCGGTTAAAGATGTTATTTTGACCGAGCGGTGGTGTAACCGCGACCGAACAGTTATTCCCCGACTAATACCCGATTTGCCCCAAACTTTGGCTGGATCGCGCCACCGCTATTCAATAGGGAAAACTCTAAAGCGACCGAATGCAAAGAGGAAAACGAAGGCAAAGAAAGGTTTGGAAATACTACTAAATTTATTTACTATTCACACACATAAGCAAAAAGACAGCAGTCACGTTTATTTACAAGCACATGAGACGCAGGTGACAGTCAAAATACTAGCTTATACAGACTTATTGTTACTACCCAGGGACAAGACAAAAGACAGACTACGAGCACACTTACACGGGGAATGATGATAGGACTGGTGGGAGATGGATGGCTGGCGGGATAGGGAGGTCCAACTAGTCCTGCCCCGATCGACTCGTTGGGCAGCCGCCGCCCCTTTGCGGCCCTGCTCCAAACTGCCGTCCAGGCCTCACGCTGCTGTGGCTGCAGTTGCGGTGGCTCGATTTGCAGCTCAACTCTGGACTTCTCTCGCAGTTTCGGTGGCTCGATCTGCAGCTCAACTCTGGACTTCTCTCACAGTTTCGGTGGCTCGATCTGCAGCTCAACTCTGGACTTCTCTCACAGTTTCGGTAAAAGCTCATCATCTCCTTTTGGAAACGCCCTGCCGTGGGTTATATAGGCCCCACCCCTCCACCTTCGCGAACCTCCTCGATCTTTCTTTCCACACCCTCTCCAAGTCCAACCCCTTGTTCGTGGTTGGTTGAGTGGGGCTGACTCACTCCTCCCCTCTATGACGAGGTGGGGACCCGCCTTCCTTCCCCAACCCTGCCTCCTGGTCAATGGCGGATGAAGAGAAAACCGCCCAAGATGCAGTTGGCAATGCGAATGGCAATTGACGAAAAGGGGGAATGGAAGTTTTGGGAGTGGGAATGAAGGGAATCTATTTCTTTCACTGGTGCAATGGAGTATTTCAATTAATGGGAGACACAGCCTTACCCTAAAACACATAATAAGATATAACTATTGAACAGGGGTATTCTATGATTGGCTGTGGTGTGGATGCTTTATGGACTAATTATGGGACGCCCTTTGACCTTTACACAGCTCCGGAGGCAGGAGGCGCAGAATAAACAATAACAATAATAATAATACACACAATCAAAAAAAATACAGTCCTCATATCCGCAACACTGCACCCTCCTCCTCTTAGGCACGTTCCGGGCCTACAACTTTTATTTAGTGTGACACGTAGGTGTAGTTCCCTCTACTTTTAACCTGACCCTGAGTGCGACAGTTTTAAAACATAAATAAATGTGTCCCGCTGCTCCATTGCACCCTGCCTAACAGACTTACGCCCACAGTTAACCGAATTGCGGAATGGTCTTCAAACTACACACTGACGGTGGGGAGCATTATTTACAATGACTCTGCTTTTATTTACAAAACTAACCCAGGACCTGTAATTGTTCTTTCTGGGGGGAGACAGTCTGCTCTGCATCAATGCACCATGAAAGCACCTATAACGCACCAACACACCCTCAAGCACCAATCGGTGCAGTCACCACAGTTCATCAGTGTTCAATGCATGTTCAATAAAAATAAAATCAACAACCCCTAACCCTGCAGGTGGTCTCTTGCTCTTCGGCTCCCTCTGCTGGCTATTATTATTTGTTCTTCCAGATGTCGTCTTTCTTTCATTTTCTTACTGGCGGCCTATGTGACTGAAAAATGCACCCAATGTGTCCTTTTTATTTTCTTTATTTATGGCCCACAGGGCCGACTACGTGTGGTTCACCTGTGGGGCATCGGTGCCCTGTGGCCAAGGTCCGCCAGCAAGATTTCGGGCCCTCATGGCCGGTTCCAGCAGAGGGGCCATGCCCCAACCCATGGGGTCCATACGTGGTGCTCGGCCACAGGCATGTGGTCCATCATGTGGTGCATCGATGCAGACAGCTGGTTCTGGGAATTTCGGGCGCACAATGGCCGACCCACGCATGCTCCCCTCAGCGCCCAATGGCGCACAGGTCATGTGGGAGACAAAAGAGACAAATGAGCGAGGGGTAAGGTCACAAGGGTACACATCAATAAGGCAATGCAAGGCGAAATGCGTACGGAGGGCGAAGTGAGAAAGCTCGTCCCTACCGTACGTCACCCCCCTGTCACCTACACTACCCTTGCCCTTACCCCATATGTACAAAATCTACACATTACAAATTCGTCACTACTGTCACGTCTTCCCCATATTTCCCCTATACCAAATTCGTCTCCACAATCCCTCTACTTCAAAATTTGCCATCACCCAATTCATCATCAATCCTCATAAGGAGGAAGAGATGGAACATCAAAGCACAATGTCACACCCACGTCATGATGCATCTCACAATCCAAACATTTGCTCATAAAAAATAATCAAAACATGGCATGGTGTGGAGTACCTGTCACCTCAGGTGAGTGGATGCAGATGGTGCGAGGAGATCCTTCATCCTAACTATCCTCTAAATGATTTTAACACACTTTACACTACCCGGGGTCTCTCCCTGCCAATCCATTGGCCACTTACACTATGGGTTCTAAAAACCAATTCCCATTGACCAAACTGTGGTGCTTCTCAATTTGGGGTCTCACTCCCCCGATTCATCTCCCGGTGCCCTTGCACAATTTCTGGGCTGTGACGTGTAGCTCTCCCAGCAGGTCTACCCACCTGCACACCTCCACCACTGCAGTTGCCACCCGAGCTTACCTAGCTCCTCACCCTAACCTAACTAACTGGGGAAGGCCCCTCCTGGCTCTGTCACCCCTTGGTGCCCTCTGGCACTGGGCTACCCGGGTCCGTCCTCCGGATCCTCGGGCCCCATCCACACAACTCTACCGGCTCCCAGAGCTCACCTGCGGCCTCACCTGGCCGACATCCTCACAGTGGTGGAGTGCCCAAACCAACTACACACACTAACAGGCTACACGCCCAGCCATTTCCACAACACTAATGCACCCATCCAATCACCAGTCTTCCACCCGCACCACAGATGCCAATATCCAACCACAATTTACCTATACCCTCTACCTAACACTTACACTACCTGTCCCGGGTATTCGTGATGGGGGTCCACTCTTCCCCCATTCACACCTCCGCACCATCCACTCCACTCCATTGTTTCCACCATACTCACTCCACGACCATCCATTCCAATACTCCTGATATTCCACACTCCATGTATTCCACACACCTGGTGTCATACCTGTTGTTGCACACCTGTGCAATCATACCTGGTGCCACCTGCACCCTCCTCCTCTTCCTGGACCATTTGGTCAGCACAATACACAATCACCTTCACTCACTCATAAACTGCTCCACACACCTGTTCAGTTGCACACCTGTGCAATCCTCACCTGTTCAATCACACCTGTTCCTCACACACTTTCAATCCTCACACGGCATCATCTAAACTACCTGTTGCCCTGCTAACTTAGTGCTCCCCGTCTTCCCTTTAAACTAAGCACATACCACGTCATTATCATCCACTCTAATCTACCTGCGTCCCCACTACAGGTGTCATTGTCACGAACTAACCTTAACGTTACCTAATGTCATCTTCTAGGTCCCTACACACAATATCCTAACCCACCCGGGCTAGTTTTCACTGCCATAAACCCCATAAACCTAGTGCTCCTTTGCCCCCCTGGTGAGGGATGGTGGATTGGCCATCCCATCACATGGGGCATCTCTTACTATCAATTTTGCACACCAAATCCAACAAATCAAAAATTTGCCAATCATCTGCCAATCACTGTACCATTACCAATCACTTTGCCATTTTCTAATTTTGGGTCCAAAACACTAACCTCATCACCCGTCTACTTATTAGATCCTCTCGGTGCGCCAATTCACGTCTACAGCCCGGCTTCGTACAGCCGAGCAATGAACGCGGGTTCTTTGGTGCCGGCAGCTGGATGCGTCCGGCACTCGGTGCAGGGACGGGGGCTTACCCGTGCCGAGATCCCACGCACCACCTCGGCGCGGAGCCATCCAATTGCCCGATCTCGACCTGCCGGAACGTCTCAATAAAAAGTGGTCGCCATGACGACCCTTCCTATCGGGCTGCCCGCTCCGCCTAGTGGAGCACGGACGCGGCCGTTCCAAGCGAGGCCCGGTGTGGATCGCATACGGCGGTCCTTTCGAACCCGCCGTGGCTCGGATCCCTGCTGGTTCTCGCGGCACGCGAAGCCCGGCACGCACCGAGGGCCCGATTCGGCTAAATGTCGTTCTAACCGCTAACCCGGTTACCGTCGGTGCCTCACCTGCATGCTTACACGCATACGCTACCCCTTTCTTGCTCATACATCCAGCCGTCTCCCTGCTCTTGGTCATTGCACCTTCTTTAACACACCCAGGTACACTCATTCCACTCACAGACTTGGTCACACACCTGACCACCGAACACCTTGGCACACATTCGTCGCTCGCACACCTCACCAACACACCTCTTCGTGCCCCCTCCTCGGTCACCTCCTCTGTGACAATCACAGGTGTGCTCTCACTCGCACACCCAACCACGTGCCTCACGACCAATTCCAGTGTGCATTCCCACACACGCTCTACCATCCCAGGTGTGCATCCTTCCATTCCAGGTGTACATCCTCGCTCACCTGTCACAACCAACTCACGCTCCGTGTCACTCTCACTACTTTCACCACCACCCTTGACAGCGCTGTGGAAGTGTAACTCAGTGTAACTTATTAATTGGCACTGGTAACTTATTAATTAACACTGGTAACGAAGCAGATACATTTTACCTGCAAACTCTGTGAAAGCCGAGTTCGTAAATGAGTGTCAGGAATGTGCCCGAACATGATAATCTCTTGTCCACCTGGTCACAGCCCCTGGCTGGAACACCCCCCTATCGTTTGGTAAACGGAACTCACAGCAGGAGGGGAGCGAGCTGATGCCAGGACTTGGTACATGCATGACCTCGGGGCATTAGCGGAGAAAGGATTAACGGTCAGCGGACAGGGGATTAAGTCCAGTTTGTCCATATAAACGAGAGCAAACGTTGAGTCGAGAGGACTTGTTACCAGGAGCTCTGACCGACGGGAGTGGTGGAGGAACATCGGCCGAACGAGAAGGACCATGCGAAAAGAGTTAACTTGGTCCATTGAATTAAGCGGTATTATTTGGTAAATGGAATGAAGTGAATAACCAGTTAATAAACCAGACCTTTTGTAAAACCTGTGTCCGGTCATTGGAGTCTTGAGTCCCCCGCTACAAATTCCCCTACAATCTGGAGGCACCGCTGGAATTTCGAGTGGACGTCGTCAAGGTAAGCATGACGTCTTGGGGATCTGTCCATTATGAAATATGAATTCTGAAGATGGAGGATTTGGTGTGTGGGACTTGCGATTGTCCATAGGTAATACAAGGATGAAACGTGTTAAATGATTCTATTTATTCGTGTTTTCCTAAATGATTTCTGTAAATACGTATTTTTGCGCTGTCTAAATACAAATGCACAAGGTCGGCGCTGGTCATTAAAGGCCTTACTGTGACCTGGGAGCAAACGGAGCATGCGTGCACCATGCGACCATTTGCTTCCAAGACGTGTAAGGCCGGTAAAGTAGTTTTTTTTTTTTTTTTTTTTTTTTTTTTGCACTTGTTCAAAGCACTCGACTTGCTCGGCGAGCGACAGGGAACCGGGAAAGGGAATTATATTTATATATATATATTTTTACCTCATTCCAATTTATGGTATTGCGACAAAATGGCTTATATCTTTGGAACGACTGGTCGGATTTAGACAAATTAAAACTCGTTCGATCAACAAATAAATTCATGACAGACAATCCCACCTCATGCCGGTCCAGAATTATTGTGAAAGATGGCGATTGGATAAAAAATTGCATACCAACACTCCCTCACTGTCCCTCATTGTCCCTCATGTCCATTCCGGCACCCTGTCTCTTGCTCCCGCTCCTTCTCCCTCCCTTTACTTCCCATTGGCGGACGTTTTGCGAGAAGCAAAGCGTTTTGCAGGAAGCTTCCAGGAAACAAAACCAGTGCTGTTGTTTTTTTTTTGACGAAATTTGCCAGACAGATAGCATGGGTGACACGGACGAAATGATTGGATTTTGGTGAAGACCCAGGTGCGAATCCGGCTACGAGAATTGTTTAAAGTGATTCTTCACCATCAAGAGATCGGGTGAAAAGCGATATACATTATATTTAACATAATATACTTATTAATGTTATTATTTGAATATTATTCATATATTTAAAAAAAAAAAAAAGTTATGGATGAGTGAATGAACCTGGTGGATGAGTTGGGGAGGTGACAAAAACACGCCGATTCCATTTTGGTTCAGGTCCGAATCCAGATCCGGCCTATCAGTGGGATACAAAACATAAACTGTTCACCAAGGCGGAGATATGCTCTCTACTGAGCGTCGTTCTAGTTGTGTGTGTGTCGGTCTGTCTGTATGCGACCGCTGTTTCTCGACAAACTACCGGTCCGATATACTTGAAACTTGCCAGGTATATTGCTGGGGACCCGAGGATGTGCCTTTTCAAGGTTTGAAATTAATCGGACAAGTGGGTCCCAAGGTATGGTCACCGTACTCGCAAGTCGTTCGCTTTGGCTTTGCGAATGAACCAAACCATTTCATGTAAATAGAGGGGGGGGGGGGGGGGTTCTGTGGTCGTTCGCTTTGGCTTTGCGAATGGACCAAACCATTTCATGTAAATAGAGGGGGGGGGTTCTGTGGTCGTTCGCTTTGGCTTTGCGAATGGACCAAACCATTTCATGTAAATAGAGGGGGGGGGGGGGGTTCTGTGGTCGTTACTGCCACGTGGTTTCAAAGTTTTTTGTTGTTGTTGTTCGCACGCATGTTTTTTGCAAGCACGTACGGGCAAGCACGTACGTGCGGGCACGCCCTAGTATATATAAATTGAGGTAATATTGAGTTATGGAATTAATTGCTTTCAACAATGCAAAGGGTGACAAGATATGGGATTTAATGGGATTTTAATGGGATTTTAATGGGATATTGGTTTAGGAATGTTTAGAGGTCATTGCAATGTGATAATTACTTGTGATCATTTGTTGTTGCAACGTTTTGTGAACATTTAAATGTTGGGTTTTGCTGACGTTTCCACAATGTCGCCATAACGTTTCACTTTCGTTGTTGCAACGTTTTGCTCCAACGTTTTGTGAACATTTAAATGTTGGGTTTTGCTGACGTTTCCACAACGTCGCTACAACGTTTCACTTTCGTTGTTGCAACGTTTTGCTCCAACGTTTTGGGAACATTCAAATGTTGAGTTTTGCTAACGTTTCCACAACGTCGCTACAACGTTTTACTTTCGTTGTTGCAACGTTTTGCTCCAACGTTTTGGGAACATTCAAATGTTGAGTTTTGCTAACGTTTCCACAACGTCGCTACAACGTTTTACTTTCGTTGTTGCAACGTTTTGCTCCAACGTTTTGGGAACATTCAAATGTTGAGTTTTGCTAACGTTTCCACAACGTCGCTACAACGTTTCACTTTCGTTGTTGCAACGTTTTGCTCCAACGTTTTGGGAACATTCAAATGTTGGGTTGTGCTAACGTTTCCACAACGTCGCTACAACGTTTCACTTTCGTTGTTGCAACGTTTTGCTCCAACGTTTTGGGGACACTCAAATGTTAAATAAATCGGATAAGAATTCACGAGTTATTTAATTATGAGCGATTAATGAAGTACTTATTTAATTAATTACATTTCTTATTAAATTACAGTAATTACATTACAGTAATTACCTGAGGTAATTACAGTAATTACAGTTCCGGTAATTACAGTAATTACAGTAATCATTACAGTAATTGCAGTAATCTTATTACAGTAATTACATTACATTAACTCAGGCACCTTTTGAGTAAGGAAGCTGATATTTGGACATGACACTGACCAAGTGATGTGGCTGTCAAGGAAAATATTGATTTATTGATTAATCATTTAATAAATTAACTTGTTGATTTATAAATGACTTATTTAATTAAAAGTCCTCAGAGATACATCTTCGGATGAAATACTTGCAGATTGGTTATGCTATGAGCCAATTGATTAAGGAAAATATTTTGTGATGGCCATATTGGCAATTTCGTGGCCATATTCGTGGCAACTCAGTTAGTGCCACTGCACCTTTAAAATGCATCCCTGCGTTCATTTTTCGATCGATTGAGTTGAAATTTTGAACAATCGGATCTGGACTGTCGTTGTTAACGACTCTAGCACGCACTCGTCCAATCAGGATGGAGCGGTATGGTCCCCGGATTATCACTGCCCGCAGTTTTAATTAGTTTTACTTTTTCTCTTGGTCATATAATTTTGAAGACATGCATGTCATGATAGAGGAAATGTTTGTTCTGTTAAACGGAATAAATGTTGTTTATTTGTGTGGGTGTGTATTTTTGTGTATTTTGGATATATTTTCACGACTAATTCCAGTTATCGTCCTGCAAAATGTCTGCTCGTTCTTTTTCCTTTGAGTCGTAAATTCCTGTTGAACTCTCATTAAAATGCGGAATTAAGTACGCTGTGTGATGATGGAGATCCTTGATGACGAATCAGGAATAGTGAATGAGCAAACAAATATCACGGATGGTACACCGGATAAGGAAAATGTAGATGAAACCCCTTTTGCTCAGGTGCTGTGCAGCGCTGCACAAAGATCCATATGAGCGGGGCCTGGGTGCTGTGTAATTAGTACACAAAGAGCCAATTACTAGGGTGCTGAATAAACACAAAGATCCATTTTTTGGAGCTGGTTCTCCCGGTGCTGTGATTTATTCAAAGAACCAAATTTTGTAAGAATTAAGATATGATTTGTCGACATTATAAATACTTTAATATATGTAACGATTTTTGTAACGATCATCCTGCAAAAGGTCTGCTCGTTCTTTTTCCTTTGAGTCGTAAATTCCTGTTGAATTCTCATTAAAATGCGGAATTAAGTACGCTGTGTGATGATGGAGATCCTTGATGACGAATCAGGAATAGTGAATGAGCAAACAAAATAACGAATGCTGCGGCTGGAGCAGTGGAAGCGATTTTTGAATTGTTCAATGATTATTCGATATTGTTATGACTTATTGTCAATAGGTATACTAAGTGGCCATGAGGTAGCCTGTTGCTATGTACAGTTTTATTCTATTGTTGATTATACCACATAGCTGTGGTGATAAAGGAAATGTTCGTTTTAAATAGATGATTATGATAGGACCATTTTTTTTTTTTTTTTTTTTTTTTTTTTTTTTTGTATACTGAATCGAGGCTCGTGAAAGAGCCAACATTTACTTCACAAACAAATCAACCAGACAAACAAAATATATAAAAAGCGGGAGTGGAAAACAAGATGGGGAGAGAAGGTGAAGCACACAAACACAACATTTGAGAGCAGGGAGATGTGTGGAAGGGAGAGGGCTTGGGGGGAGGAGGCATGGGAAGGGGGGGGGGGGGGTGGAGGGAGAAGTATAAAACACAAGGACACCAATGACTTCCAGGACAGAAGTTGGTATTTCAAAAAAGTGGAATTGGGGTGAAAT
Source organism: Myxine glutinosa (assembly GCF_964187855.1). NCBI lineage: Eukaryota > Metazoa > Chordata > Myxini > Myxiniformes > Myxinidae > Myxine > Myxine glutinosa. The sequence goes on along the minus strand of NC_136262.1, from coordinate 11,393,267 downwards.
TAGCGGGGGTAGAAAAGATCAAGGTTTTGGATGGGGGAAGATAAGAGATGGTGGTGAACAGCTGTTTTAAAGACCTGGAGGGTGGAGTGGGATTGAAGAGAGTGAGGGAGTTTGTTCCAGAGGCGGGAGAAAAGAGGAATGAAGGAGTGAAGGTGAGCAGAGAGTCTTGATTTTGGCAGTTTGACCATAAGAGGGTTGCAGGCAGATCTTGTGCGACCTGTAGGAATATTTGCGGGACAGAGCCCAGAGAGAGCTGGGGGGGGCAAGGCCAGAGAGGAGTCGGTAGAAGATGGAAAGACCACCAACCTGCCTGCGGTGAGTGAGTGAGAGGCCCTTGGAGTTAGCTTCATCGCGGGAGATTCCAATGATTCTGAATGCTTTGGTTTCAACAGCGTGAAGACGAGCTAGGTGTGAGGCAGGAGCACCAGCCCAGAGGGGAGAGCAGTATTCCATTGAGCTGCGGATGAAAGCCTTGTATGTGGTGAGGAGCTCAGGTGTGCCAAGGAAGGACTTCGCACGACGGAGGATGCCCAGTCGGCGACTGGCTTTGGAGGCCAGCTTGGAAATGTGGTTTTCCCAGGAAAGATCATGGCAGATAGTGAGACCCAAAAGCTTGAGTGACAGAACTTCTTGGAGAGGATTATTCAGAAAGTGGATGGGAGGGTTGTCCATTCGGTCTTTTCGGAGAGACATCGTAAGAGTGTGAGATTTGTCAGGATTGAAAGACAAGTTCCACTTGTTTGCCCAGTCTGTGATTTTGTCCAGGTCTGCAGAGAGTGAGGAGGCAGCAGACTGCCGATCTGAGGGATGAAGAATGGAGCGACAGAGAGTAGAGTCATCAGCAAAGAGATACAGAGGATTTTCAAGAGAGTCAGAGAGATCATTGATGAAGACCAGAAAAAGGACAGGGCCTAGAACACTGCCTTGTGGAACTCCAGCCTGAACAGGAAGAGGAGATGAGAGAAACCCATTTAGGGCCACACGTTGACTACGACTAGAGAGGAAGTCCGCCAGCCATGCGTGGAGATTTCCATGGATACCAAAAGAGGAGAGTTTGGTGAGCAGAGCGGGGTGCCAGACCGTATCGAAGGCACGTGATATGTCAAGGGAGACTGCTCTAATTTCCTGTTTGGCATTGAGGACCTCCATCCATTGTTGAGAAAGCAGAAGCAGCATGTCCAGAGTAGAGTGTCCAGGTCTGAAACCAAATTGATGATCAGAGATCAAGCCATTGGAGAAGAGGAAAGATTTCATATCTGAAGCAATGATGGATTCCATGACTTTGCTGATAATTGGGAGAAGGCTGATTGGTCTGTAGTTGCTGGGATCTGTTTTTGCACCTTGTTTGTGCAAAGCGGTGATGTTGGCAGATTTCCAAGCAGATGGAAGATGACCATGAGCAAAAGAGAGGGTGAAGAGAACAGAGAGAGGGAGTGAAAGAGCGGAAGAACAGGATTTTAGGACCCGTGGGCTGATGCCGTCAGGTCCAGTTGCAGAATCCGAGTCGAGGGTTGACAGAAACTTTTCCACCTTGTCAGGAGGAAAGGACACAGAGTCCAGGAGCAGCTGGGTACGACTGGGTACGGTGGGTACAGAGAGGGATGGGTTTGGGACACAAGATTTAGAGGCAAACACAGAGTTGAGGCATTCAGCTTTTTCACGTGCGGAGTCAGCCGTGTGGCCATTTGAGGTGAGGGAGGGGATGGAGGGGGAACAAACACCAGAAACAGATTTGACCAGACGCCACCAGGATTTGGAAGAGGGAGACAGATAAGAGAGTTCGGTCTTGAGAACGGAGAGATATTGTTTCCTGGCTCTCCTGAGGGTGGACACACACTTGTTTCGGGCTTTGTGAAAGGAAATGAGATTTCCTTCCGTTGGATTTGCTTTCCAGGAGACGAAAGCAAGTTGTTTCTGGGCAATAGCCTCACCACAAGATTCCGTGTACCATGGACGGGAGGAAGGGTATGACAACAGAAGACGAGATGGGATAAATCTGTGCATGAGAGAGAGCAGTTTGCTTTGGAAGAATTCCCAGGAAGAATTTATGTCAGAGGCAGTAGAGATGGGAGACCAGTCCAGATGATTGATGGCTGCTTGAAGACCGTGCCAGTTGGCCTTAGTGAAATGCCAGACTCGTCGACGCTGAGGAGGCTCTCTGAGAATGGTCAGAGAGATGTCCACTTTAACAAGCACATGATCAGAAGAGCCGATTGGAGCAGAAGAAGAGCAGCAGACATTTTCAGGGAAGTTAGTCATAACCAAGTCCAGAAGAGAAGATGCTCCGTTGACTGAAATCCGGGTCGGGAAATTGACAGTTTGTGTCAGTCCCAGTGAGTCACAGAAGTCCTTTGCTGAAGAGCCATGGCTGGTGAGAGAGGTACCCACACCCAGCCAACTGGCATGGTGACAGTTGAAATCACCACATATGAGGAAGAGAGAGTTGGGATGGGTAGATAGAAGTTGGTCCATATTCTCAGACAGCGAGATGTAGATGGAGTCATCACTGTTTGGTGGACGGTACAACACACATATGAACAAAAGGTGGGAGCGAAGGGGAAGCCGTAGCCAAAGGTATTCCTGGGGGTGAGGTGGAGAGAGGGCAGTGCAGGGCGAGTGAGGAAGAGAGTTTTTTATAAAGATAGCAACCCCACCTCCAGGACGAGGCTCAGGTCTATCATACCGGAGTAGGGAGTAACCTGGGAGAGATACCAAGGAATCAGAGACATCATGAAGGAGGAAAGTTTCTGTTAAGCAGATCACGTCTGGTTTGTCAGAAGCAACCTGTACGGAGAGATCAGACATGTTTGAGCGAAGGCCCCGGATGTTTGAGGTCCATACTGTTAAGGAAGAGGAAGTGGGAGCATCGGATACAGAACAGGGGGGGGGGAGCGGTAGGGTAAGATGTGGAAGAGGAGGAAGAAGTAGGGAGAGCTGTTGAAGGTGTGTCAGAGATTACAGAATAGCTCGGAGAAAGGGAAGGATGGGGCAGACAAAAGGTTTGATGGTGATTGGGAGAGGCGTAGTGAGGTGTTATTTGACGAGGGGGAAGAGCGAGGCAGAAGGTTGAGGGAGATGAAGGTGAAAGTTGGAAGGGGGAAGAAGCGGGGAGGACGCTTTGAGGGGGAGGGGTGAGAGGGGAGTCTAGGAGGGGAGGAGCGAGGGAGAGTCTCGGAGGGGAGGGGTGTGGGGGGAGATTTGAAAGGAATGGGTGATTGGGAAGATTTGGAGGGGAGGGGCAAGGGGGAAGCTTTGAAAGAGATGGGTGATGGGGATGGTTTGGAGGGGATGGGCAAGGGGGTAGATTTAGAGGGGAGGGGTGATGGGAAATGGGATTTTGGGGTGATGGGATTTTGAAAAATGTACGATTAATGGGAAACGAACATTTATTGCAAAATGAGTTTCTTGAGACATTCGAGTCAAAAATACGTTTGAGGACGCTGGAGGGAGGATGGAGTGCTGGAGAGTTTAGGGAATGGATGAAAGATGCACTATAAGAGATGGAAAAATTTTTTGGAATGAATGGATTTGGTGAGCAAGTCGAAAGCATCCTTTTATAGAAGAAGAAGAAAAAGGTGTTATAGAAAATGACAGAATACAGGTCTTCAGGGTTCAGATGAGACATTTTTTAACAACGTGATCACAAACAGCGTGGTCGAAGAATGAACGAACGAACAACTAAGAACGAATAAACGAATAAAAACGGAAGGAAATGTTTTTGGTTTTTTTTTTTTTGAGATTTTAAAACAAGGAAGTATGGGATGAAAAGACCGTGAAAACAGGGACCGGAAAAAAAATTCAGCGTGATCGGAGAACCGCTGAGACAAAAACAAAGCCTAAAGCCAAGGTTGGACACAGTAGCCTAGTACTACACTTAGGCCTCAGAATACACGATGAGAAAGACCGCCGATTCTGTACACAGGTACAAAAAACCAACGCCAAGAATACTATTAAAGACACCCCAATAGGTACATACAAGACCAGTTTCGACAAAAACACAATTGTGAAAAGTTACTTAACTTCGAAAGCGAGCGTGCATGGACAGCTTTGAAGAGACGAGACCTCCAATCTTGCGCATGCGCAGTAAAGACCATGACTATAAAATCATGATGATTATTATGAATGATATCATAGGGTTCAAATGCAGAATGCTGCATGAACTTGGGAAAGAACTTTCAAGCCCTATGGGATAAATTGGGTGTTACAAGCGATGGAGTTTTAAAATTTAGCATGATTGAAGGAATTTTACAGTCTTATTTCAGGAGTTTTACGAAATTTATATTGCCAAGAGATTTGGGTACTATTAAAAGAAAAATGATGAGATATTTTTCCCAAAGAACTTTAATATCTGCCATCCATTTTGGCTGTCTCACGAATGAAGGATGAGTTGCCTTTAGTGGTTGCAAAGAAAATTTGTGGAGACCAGGCAAAATGGGGAAATATGTCAGATATGACCCTAGGACAGGACGGTGATTCATCAATTAACATGAGGTACGAACCAGAGGTGACGACCGATGAGATTCGATCTCAGTCAATGGATGGACCTGTCCTGACATCATTGGGGAAAGGGCTTATGCAAGGAGTCATCCAAAATGATTAATTTGATTTATTGATGAATATTGATGAATTAATTGAAATTGAATAATTGATTGAATTGTTAATTGATTGAATCTAATTGATTGAATTTAATTGAATAAATTTAACTGAATAAATTGAACTGAATAAATTGAATTGAATATATTGATTGTTTGATTGATGAAAATGCGGTCTCAAGAAAGAAGCTTTGATATCTTTGCGAGATATTAACAATGTGGAGACAACCTGGGAAAATTGAGCAAGGTGGTGAGTTTATATACAGATATATATGTGCGGTTACCATTGTGTGATTTCCCCGTCAACAGAGCGGACACCTGAGGATTCACCCATTTCATACTGACCCTCCGGCTCATCTGCAAATACTGATCTGTGAGATTGGATTGTGCAAAAGCCACGGCTGAGGGAGATTCTCTGGAAATCACCGTGTGAACAGGTGGAGAGACCCTTCCTGGAGGTACGAGTGAAGCTTTAGAGGAACAAACTACAACACATCCAACGCTACTTTGATAAAAGGCAGAATGGGAAATGGAGCCTGCAAGAATACACAAGGACAACCAGAGATTCCACAAAAAGGTACTTGTACACATCATATGTACGACCGTTATGGTGCAGAAGCTATAAGGCAGGTCGAGAATTGGTATTTGTGGACAAAGGGACATGATGAGGAGTTTCCAAGAGATGGTACATTTGAGCGAAGTCGATTGGAAAGATTGGAACAAAGATTGAAAGCCAGGAAGAGACAGAATCTAACGGTAGACTGGCTTGCATTCCATCTTTGGGATGGTGAATCCAGACAACGGGAACAGCAAGAACGGATAACGGATCTAGAACTTAAAATAAAAAGGATACAGGATACAGTGGAGGAGACAAATGCACAACTGCCCTCGAAATTAGGAATGAAAGTGACGGTTGTCCCATCTGATTTCCAGTTGTCTCCCCAAAAAGGACGGTACAGAGAATTTTTTCGTGTTTCAGGAGACAACGAGAGATTGCAGTGGCAACTCAGGGATGTAGAGATGCAGCCCAGCAATACAAATGCACAGGTGCACAGACCAGGAAACGACAGAAACCGGTGTTTCGAGTGTGGAAAGATGGGACATTGGAGAAGAAGAAGTCCGTATGTCAACAGGAGGACAAGGTCATGGGGCAAACCAAGATCAAGGGTACCAGTGCGTACCGGTACCTCAGACAATGTTTAGGCCTTCATTGCTGCAAATCCCAAATGATGATTGGCCTCAACAGATTCGATTACTGGACAAACATGAATAACTGTCGATGATTCTTGGGTCTGAAAAGTTTTCGGAGCAAGAATTATTCATTTTTTCTTTTGCTTGTAAGCAAATTAGTAATTAATTGATCACATGCCGAAATTGGATCTTTTATGTTGGGCACACAATTTTAAATTTACAAAGTTGGAACAATTGCTTTGCAAATTTTAAACCAAGGGACAAGGGTCACATGATGATCAGGTGGGAATTTCGGACTATTGTTTCGCATGATTGATAGGTCAGTGGTCGACTGACATGTAAATGGGTGTGTAGTCAAATTTGGATAAATTATGGTGGGAACTGAAAGGGTAATTTCAATGTGACATCATAGGGCAAGGCAAACTGTGGCAAGGCAAACTATTGGATGGGAAAATTAGATCTGGCTATAGAATAAATTTATTGACCCCTTGAAGTTAATTCTTCGAATCATCGTTTCACTGGCATTTTTGTTCAAATTGGAAATAGTTTGGTAGAGCTTTGGTTAAAACCTTTGGTTGCGGTATCTTGGAACGAAATGACAAACCATAGGATATTGATAAGAATAGGAAAAATATGGACCCAAAATAGAAAGTTGGATTCATGCCCCTCATTGCAAACAAGCACATGGGGCTAAGGTGGACGATCCCACAGAAAATGAGGCTGCACCTAGCAGCCCAGCAGAACATTCAGTGGCAGATAAATGATAGTTGTGATTTACAGTCATTTGAATTACATTTTAACACCCCTTGCATTGATAAACATTACATTTTCAACATGTGATATTCCTACTTGGGATAGTGACATTTATTTGCCTACATGACATACAATTACCGGCTGATATTAATACAACATGAGTAAAAAAAATTGTATCACAACTACACTCATGACCAAGGGGATTGAGTTCAACCCCGGGAGATAGGGGGATCAGGGTAAGACAAATAATCTGATTTATGCTACATATTAAGGGATTTTTATTTACCTGTTAGGAAGCTTACAAAGGTTAGGAAGTTTGGTATATAATGTTGAATGTCATGGACATATAATTATGTTAGAGGTGTGAACATATACAAGGGGTAGCTCACATGTTTTACAGATGGCTACAGGTGGGACAAAGGGAAAGACCTTATCAAGACAAGCCGACAAATCAGGGGAAAACAGAGACTTCTACTTCGGATACTCCTTGAAAATGGTGATATTCATCCTAGGAATGAGTTCTCTTGTAGTGGGGACTATGTGTTGCATACATTGTTTCGGGGTAATAAGAGAACAAAACGCAACATTGGTGGCCGACATACAGATATATGATTATGCGGGACGACATAAGCAAAAAAGAAGTTTAATGGAAGAAAGGGACACACCTTTAGAACCCGATGGATTACACGGGATTAATACTTTTTTACATTTAGCCCACACAAGGGCTGATATAGCAAATGAAAGTAATTGTTGGATATGCACACAAATGCCGCATTCTAGTGAGAACGGAGTACCATTGGAGGCAGTTCCTTTTGGTTGGGATGAATTATGTAGTCGCTTCCCACAGAGGTTGGTAGCAACAATACGACCTGATTTACCAATGTCGATGATGCTAGGGGATGCTAGTTGGGAAAAAGGGGGATATCAATGTGAGGAATTTGAAGACAGTTATAGGCCTAAATATGACAATGAAGTTATGCCCCCTTACGTAACTATTCAACAACAAATAAAAGGGCTCCTATGTTTCATCCGACATCGAACCACAGAGAATAATAAGTTGATGGGAAACTCCACCTGCCACCATTATAGTTACGAGTTGGGCTATATGAGATTGCTTGTCCCAGTAAAGAACACTAGCTTAAAGATGATATCTTTGTATTGGGTAGGAACTTGGATGTCAGATACGACATGGACCTATAATAATACATATTTTATATGTGGACACAAGGCGTATGCGTATCTCCCACTGACATGGTCAGGATCATGTTTTCTTGGGTTTGTGCTTCCACACATGCGCCTGTTAACAAAGTCACCAACGCATATCCTGCATTCTAGGCAGAAAAGAACTATTAGCATGGGGGAATGGATTGGAATGGTAATATTTCCATTTTATGGAACCTGGAAGGCAGGGCGAGAACTCAGGCACATGGCATTGGCTATGGAGAAGTTGGCAAATAAAACAGCAAGTGGATTGGAAAAACTTACAAGAGAGCTGGCAGCAACAAGAACGATGGCATTACAAAATCGTATGGCATTAGATATGCTGTTAGCAGAAAAAGGAGGTACATGTGCAGTCATTGGTACAGATTGCTGTACGTACATACCTGATGAGTCAGAAGAAATTTATAACATAGCCGATACAATCAGACAAGAGGGAGCAAGATACCACGATTATATAAAAGGGGGTGCCTTTGCATGGTTGGGAAACACATTTGGAGGGGTGGTAGCTAAGATACTCCAATATTTGTTTGTTGGTTTAGTAGTTATATTGGCAATTGTTTTAGTGGTGGCTTGCTTGAAAGCCTTAGTGACGGTGTGTTTGAATAAGGTAACCAACAACACGATGATAACGCATGAAGTGACAAATGAGGAAAGAAATGTGGAACCAGAAAAGGAAGACTTTTATGGCGACATAAATACTGAGATTAAAAGATTAAATCAAGTGATGTTGCAAATGAAACAGTAGAATTAAGATAATGGCATAACGACAATGTTATGAGTTGTGTCAATTACAATATTAGTGAACTCATATCACCACGAGTGACACACTGTTAAAAAAAAAAAAAAAAAAAGAGGGAAAAGAAAAAGTGGAGAGGAATTATGGTAATAATACATTATGTTTAATTTGTTGATTTGGGAAAATTGTTGTTGGGAATTAGGTATTCCCGTTTGTGATTTTAATCATATACAATTTATTTTCTTAGAGTAGTGCTAAAATACCTGCATGAGTTAATTTTTGAACTATATTAACCTGAAAGCAATTGTGGATGCTATTCTTAGTTTAGTAATAAAATACATACCTGATTGAATATTATTTGTGTGACGCATATAAATGAATATAACTTTTGTGTTAAGGAAAAACAACAAATTGTTGAATGTGAAACTGTCGGAAGATATACATGATTATGCTGATTTCATGGTAAGATGTACCCTATCTGATTCAGTGTGTGCGGAAAGCAGATTCAGATGTGACTGAGCATAAGGATAAGACGAGATCACATTTTGAAGGGATTGCTAACAGAATTGGGAAGAAGTTCGAGAAAGAAAATTTGTGGCTAAAAAATGAAGTTAATCATGGCATACACCCTCTTTCTCAAAGAATGATGAAGACATTCTCCCGTGTAACTTGGAGATGAATGCTTACCTTCACCAAGGAAATTAATGTGACCATTTGCCTGGATCACACTGCAACATATGAAAGAAAGGCGATCACTTACTCTTGTTCGAAGGCTTCGAACATTCACCACATCAGAAGTTGCAGGATAACGACATTTTACCTGCAACCTCTGTGAAATGCGGGGACATATGTTATTACTTCACCAACGTCCGGGGAACCAGCATGGAGCTGCAAAAAACGGCTGTGCCCTTGTCACAACAGCTGTGCACGATTCTGCTGGTTGCTCCTGGTAAGGACCAGGAATGACCTGAACACCATGGTCCCAACATCATTGTGGATGCATCCGGCATCCCTGTTCCACATCTTGCTGGCCAATCAACGTCACACCAATACTTGCTGCCCACTCACAATGAGGGAGGAGGCAAGTCGACTACAACTGGGTGAAGGCCTTGTTCAGGAATTACTATGGTTTACAGCAAAAAGTGGCAAGAATGCTACAAGGAGAGCAGGGTCAGTCTATGACTCCGCAATGTTACCACAACAGCGAAATCCTACACGAAGTAGTGCAGGAGCTATGAAGACATTAGGAGAAAATGTTTCATACCAGGATTCAAACACAAGTGATCAGCCCTTCCTTTCAAACAAAGTCAACATTTGTGTGGAGGCAAACGTTTTTTGCCAGATGGTGCAGATGCTTTACAAAACTTGAAAATGAAGTGAAATTGTTGTATCTTGGTGATGGTGAAGTGTTGTTTTGAAAATATATTTGTGATGCAAATGCAATAGATTGAACGATATGGAAGGAGTCAATGACCAACGAAATGTTTTGTGATTCTTGCAGGATGACGGTGTATGCCCAAGGGAATTTGATTACCAAAGTGATTGATTATTTACTTATACTTGTAATGATGTTTACTTGTAGTGATTGATTGTTTACTTATATTGATGTTTAGATTAATGGTTAATATAAACAAAAAACAAAAAGATGAGGGAATTGTGGAAGTGTAACTCAGTGTAACTTATTAATTGGCACTGGTAACTTATTAATTAACACTGGTAACGAAGCAGATACATTTTACCTGCAAACTCTGTGAAAGACGAGTTCGTAAATGAGTGTCAGGAATGTGCCCGAACATGATAATCTCTTGTCCACCTGGTCACAGCCCCTGGCTGGAACACCCCCCTATCGTTTGGTAAACGGAACTCACAGCAGGAGGGGAGCGAGCTGATGCCAGGACTTGGTACATGCATGACCTCGGGGCATTAGCGGAGAAAGGATTAACGGTCAGCGGACAGGGGATTAAGTCCAGTTTGTCCATATAAACGAGAGCAAACGTTGAGTCGAGAGGACTTGTTACCAGGAGCTCTGACCGACGGGAGTGGCGGAGGAACATCGGCCGAACGAGAAGGACCATGCGAAAAGAGTTAACTTGGTCCATTGAATTAAGCGGTATTATTTGGTAAATGGAATGAAGTGAATAACCAGTTAATAAACCAGACCTTTTGTAAAACCTGTGTCCGGTCATTGGAGTCTTGAGTCCCCCGCTACAAATTCCCCTACAGCGCACTCACCCTTACTCTCGACAGCGCACTCTTTCCTCATGCCCCTGTCCGTTACACACCTTTCTCGCGCATCCTCTTGCGCACACTCTCCCATTACTTCCTCCGTAACACTCACCACAGGCGTGCATGCTTCCGTTACATCCTCTGTAACACTCCTCACTATGCGCTTCCATGTGCTCCCTCGCACACGCGCTACGACCGATTCACTCTCGACAGCACACTCACTCCTCGGCGCGCACTTTTTCCTCACACACCCCATGGTCAGACATTCTCGCACACCTCTTTTTTCACACACCAGACCTGACGCACACTTCACCAACGGCCTCTCACGAACACCCGGGTCCACAACAACCCCCAAGCCGACTGAAGCTCCCCTCACATCATATGCATTTTCACGTATATCGCCACTCACCTTGGCACCCGTCTCCTCACCTCCTTCGCCACCTGCAAACTCTTTATTTGGTTAGTGAGCAGCACATCATGAGTTGAGCACCGACCTTGTACATATTCCATCACCTCCTCCTGGATTTCTCTCTTAGTTTCTGTCCGTCTCTTCTTAATTTCACTCACCTCTTCTTCCACTTCCTCTAATTTTTGCTTCACCTCTTTTATTTCCCGGTGCGTCTCCTCAAGTTCGTCCTCTAAGGCTACTGTGACCGTCTCTATGTGCGTCCTTACCTGCCGGTCCTTCGTCTCCATTATCTCTGTCACCTCGTCCAACCTCATTGTCAGTCCCTCACGTACCATCTGACATTGCCTCTGTGTCGCTATCAAGTCCTTTTTTATGTCGTTTTGTGTCGCTTTTAACCCTCCTAGTACCGCAGTGTTCCTTTGAACCTGCTCCACTAACTCCGTTTGTCCCTCTGTCAGCTGTTCCACCTCCTCCGTCAGATCTTCTATTCCCCCTTGTAACTTTGCCGTCCCATTTCTCACCTCTTTCTCTATACGCTTTTCGCCTCGCTTTACCTCCTCGCGTACCCCCGAGACCTCCTCACTTACACCTCATCGTATCTCCTCTTTCATCTCCTCCCTCTCTTTTGTAGATGCTACCCTCATCTGCCCCAATTCATCCCTCTGAGCATCCAATTTACTTTCTAATCCGATTTTCACTTCCTCTATCTGGTTCCCCATCTGTTCGATTTCCCGGGCGGATTGCTCCCCTATTTCCTGCAATTTGTCTTCCATCCTATTTTCTAACCCCATTAACCCATTTTTCACCCCCTCTAACTGATTCTCCTGGGCAGCCATTCTATTTTACACCCCCGTTAACCCATGTTTCACCCCTTTTATCCCATTGTCTAATCCCTCAAATTTCTTGTCTAATCCCTTAAGATTATTGTCTAACCCCTCAAATTTCTTGTCTAATCCCTTAAGATTATTGTCTAACCCCTCAAATTTAGCTTCTAGCCGTTCCCCCATTTTGTCCCCCATTTCACCCCTCATTGCCCCCATTTGCTCACTCTGAGCCTCTATACTGTTTTTCAAACCTCCAATTTGGTCTCCCATTTGTCCCATAAGGGCCCTCATTTGCAGGAAAAAAAGGTTCGAATCCACCAGCGGCGCTGCTATGGTCGCGGGCGCCGCCGTGGCCATGTGCGAGGCACCATTTTGCGTGCCCGTAACCTCGTGCGCGAGAGCGCCATTTTGTGCGTCTGATACCCCCTCAACCACATCGCCAATGTTCTCCTCCTCTCCTTCCTCCACATACATTTCCCCGAGGTCCTTGGTCGATTCCACCCCGTCTATCTCTCCCACCGGCATCCCGTCACCTTGACCAGCCATGGCGCGATTTCAAAATTCGGGTTTTATTTCTTTAAAACACAATTTTTCAGCAGCTCGTAATTTTGAGCGCGTTAAGCGCGCTTCGGGCCTCGTATCCCACTCCTCGACACCAATTGTTACGGACGCGGTTAAAGATGTTATTTTGACCGAGCGGTGGTGTAACCGCGACCGAACAGTTATTCCCCGACTAATACCCGATTTGCCCCAAACTTTGGCCGGATCACGCCACCGCTATTCAATCGGGAAAACTCTAAAGCGACCGAATGCAAAGAGGAAAACGAAGGCAAAGAAAGGTTTGGAAATACTACTAAATTTATTTACTATTCACACACATAAGCAAAAAGACAGCAGTCACGTTTATTTACAAGCACATGAGACGCAGGTGACACAGTGAAAATACTAGCTTATACAGACTTATTGTTACTACCCAGGGACAAGACAAAAGACAGACTACGAGCACACTTACACGGGGAATGATGATAGGACTGGCGGGAGATGGATGGCTGGCGGGATAGGGAGGTCCAACTAGTCCTGCCCCGATCGACTCGTTGGGCAGCCGCCGCCCCTTCGCGGCCCTGCTCCAAACTGCCGTCCAGGCCTCACGCTGCTGTGGCTGCAGTTGCGGTGGCTCGATTTGCAGCTCAACTCTGGACTTCTCTCGCAGTTTCGGTGGCTCGATCTGCAGCTCAACTCTGGACTTCTCTCACAGTTTCGGTGGCTCGATCTGCAGCTCAACTCTGGACTTCTCTCACAGTTTCGGTGGCTCGATCTGCAGCTCAACTCTGGACTTCTCTCACAGTTTCGGTAAAAGCTCATCATCTCCTTTTGGAAACGCCCTGCCGTGGGTTATATAGGCCCCACCCCTCCACCTTCGCGAACCTCCTCGATCTTTCTTTCCACACCCTCTCCAAGTCCAACCCCTTGTTCGTGGTTGGTTGAGTGGGGCTGACTCACTCCTCCCCTCTATGACGAGGTGGGGACCCGCCTTCCTTCCCCAACCCTGCCTCGTGGTCAATGGCGGATGAAGAGAAAACCGCCCAAGATGCAGTTGGCAATGCGAATGGCAATTGATGAAAAGGGGGAATGGAAGTTTTGGGAGTGGGAATGAAGGGAATCTATCTCTTTCACTGGTGCAATGGAGTATTTCAATTAATGGGAGACACAGCCTTACCCTAAAACACATAATAAGATATAACTATTGAACAGGGGTATTCTATGATTGGCTGTGGTGTGGATGCTTTATGGACTAATTATGGGACGCCCTTTGACCTTTACACAGCTCCGGAGGCAGGAGGCGCAGAATAAACAATAACAATAATAATAATACACACAATCAAAAAAAATACAGTCCTCATATCCGCAACAATATATAGATATATATATATATATATATATATATATATATATATACTAGCTTGGCTCGGCTCGCTACGCTCGCCTCACCATGCATCGTTACTGAGGAACGGGATTATTTTAGCTGAGGATAATGACTGTACCTGAATTGCTGTGTTGTCATGATTGACACCAATCATAATACAAACAATTATTTTGCACAAATGTATTTGTTGTGTTTGTGATATTACATTTTTATAGGCAATTTAGGTGGAAGATTTAGGTTGCATGTTTTTTTTTCAAGAAAGAACCCCTCAGCACATACATAGGGGAGGGGTCGGTGCAGACTGGAAATTTGTGACAATTACACATCACCACACATAATTTAAAACACCTCACCACGAAGTAATTTAAAACACCTCACCACCAAGTAATTCAAAACACCTCACAGCCATAAAACACGTAATAAAAACACCTCACCACCAAGTAATTCAAAACACCTCACCACCAAGTATTTTAAAACACCTCACAGCCATAAAACACGTAATAAAAACACCTCACCACCACGAAATTAAAAACACCTCACCACCACGAGATTAAAAACACCTCACCACCACGAAATTAAAAACACCTCACCACCACGAAATTAAAAACACCTCACCACCACGAGATTAAAAACACTTCACCACCACGAAATTGAAAACACCTCACCACCACGAAATTAAAAACACCTCACCACCACGAAATTAAAAACACCTCACCACCACGAAATTGAAAACACCTCACCACCACGAAATTAAAAACACCTCACCACCACGAAATTGAAAACACCTCACCACCACGAAATTAAAAACACCTCACCACCACGAAATTAAAAACACCTCACCACCACGAAATTGAAAATACCTCACAGCCATAAAACACCAAATAAAAACACCTCACAGCCATAAAACATGTAATGAAAACACCTCACAGCCATAAAACAGGTAATAAAAACACCTCACAGCCATAAAACAGGTAATAAAAACACCTCACAGCCATAAAACACAAAATAAAAACACCTCACAGCCATAAAACACAAAATAAAAACACTTCACAGCCATAAAACACGTAATAAAAACACTTCACAGCCATAAAACACGTAATAAAAACACTTCACAGCCATAAAACACAAAATAAAAACACTTCACAGCCATAAAACACGTAATAAAAACACTTCACAGCCATAAAACACGTAATAAAAACACCTCACAGCCATAAAACACAAAATAAAAACACTTCACAGCCATAAAACACAAAATAAAAACACTTCACAGCCATAAAACACGTAATAAAAACACTTCACAGCCATAAAACACAAAATAAAAACACTTCACAGCCATAAAACACGTAATAAAAACACTTCACAGCCATAAAACACAAAATAAAAACACCTCACAGCCATAAAACACAAAATAAAAACACTTCACAGCCATAAAACACGTAATAAAAACACCTCACAGCCATAAAACACAAAATAAAAACACTTCACAGCCATAAAACACAAAATAAAAACACTTCACAGCCATAAAACATGTAATAAAAACACTTCACAGCCATAAAACACAAAATAAAAACACCTCACAGCCATAAAACACGTAATAAAAACACCTCACAGCCATAAAACACGTAATAAAAACACTTCACAGCCATAAAACACAAAATAAAAACACCTCACAGCCATAAAACACGAAATAAAAACACTTCACAGGCATAAAACACGCAATAAAAACACTTCACAGCCATAAAACACGTAATAAAAACACTTCACAGCCATAAAACACGTAATAAAAACACTTCACAGCCATAAAACACGTAATAAAAACACCTCACAGCCATAAAACACGTAATAAAAACACCTCACAGCCATAAAACACGTAATAAAAACACCTCACCACCACGAAATTAAAAACACCTCACAGCCATAAAACACGTAATAAAAACACCTCACAGCCATAAAACACGTAATAAAAACACCTCACAGCCATAAAACACGTAATAAAAACACCTCACAGCCATAAAAAAACACGTAATAAAAACACCTCACAGCCATAAAACACGTAATAAAAACACCTCACAGCCATAAAAAAACACGTAATAAAAACACTTCACAGCCATAAAACACGTAATAAAAACACCTCACAGCCATAAAACACAAAATAAAAACACTTCACAGCCATAAAACACAAATAAAAAACACTTCACAGCCATAAAACATGTAATAAAAACACTTCACAGCCATAAAACACAAAATAAAAACACCTCACAGCCATAAAACACGTAATAAAAACACCTCACAGCCATAAAACACGTAATAAAAACACTTCACAGCCATAAAACACAAAATAAAAACACCTCACAGCCATAAAACACGAAATAAAAACACTTCATAGGCATAAAACACGCAATAAAAACACTTCACAGCCATAAAACACGTAATAAAAACACTTCACAGCCATAAAACACGTAATAAAAACACTTCACAGCCATAAAACACGTAATAAAAACACCTCACAGCCATAAAACACGTAATAAAAACACCTCACAGCCATAAAACACGTAATAAAAACACCTCACCACCACGAAATTAAAAACACCTCACAGCCATAAAACACGTAATAAAAACACCTCACAGCCATAAAACACGTAATAAAAACACCTCACAGCCATAAAACACGTAATAAAAACACCTCACAGCCATAAAAAAACACGTAATAAAAACACCTCACAGCCATAAAAAAAACACGTAATAAAAACACCTCACAGCCATAAAACACGTAATAAAAACACCTCACCACCACGAAATTAAAAACACCTCACAGCTATAAAACACGTAATAAAAACACCTCACAGCCATAAAACACGTAATAAAAACACCTCACAGCCATAAAACACATAATAAAAACTCCTCACAGCCATAAAACACGTAATAAAAACACCTCACCACCAAGTAATTCAAAACACCTCACCACCAAGTAATTCCAAACACCTGAGCACCAACTAACTCAATACACCTCACCACCACATAATTAAAAACCTTTCACCACCACATAATTAAAAACACCTCACCACCACGTAATTCTAAACACCTCACCACCACGTAATTCAAAACACCTCACCACCACATAATTCAAAATACCTCACCACCACGTGATTCAAAACCACCACAACGTTATTTAAAACACTTCACAACCACGGAGACAAAAGTTTGAGGGAGTCGTTAAGTGACAACACAGACACTGCCCAGATGTGTCGATATATAGATAAATGGCTGTACCCGAGTTGTCGTTTTGTCATGGTTTAAACCAATCATAATTCAAACAATTATTTTGCACAAATGTATTTGTAATATACGTGATATCACATTTTATAAACAATTGAAGTTGAAAAAAAAAATTTCCCCAAAGAAATTCCCCCAAAAAAAAAAATTGGAAAATTTTTCTAAAACAAATACCCTTAGGACATACCGACGGGAGAGATATGTGCATACCAGAAGTTTGGTACGATTTCACAAAAGTTTGAGAAAGTAGTTCAGTGACAAGACAAGACAACACAGGACAGGACAGGACAGACGCTGCACAGATATATATATATAGATATATATAATTATTGACTGATGGCCCTGCAAGTTCTCATCCATTAGCATAAGTACTAACTTGGGGGCTCCCAATGAATCAGTGACACGAAGAGCAGACAGCAAAAAGGTCAGTGGGAAGCTGGATGTCTGGTAATGGCTATCACGTCTGACATCATGATGAGCAGCCCACTTAGACTCATGTGAAGGCCATCTCCTCCCTCGCTTCATTTCTTCTTTCTCTGTCCTTTCCTCCTACAACATTTTGTCCTCGCTTGCTCGTATACCCATATGTCTATTTCCCACAAATAGGGACCGGCCTATAAAAGATCGTGGCGGTTGCTGAGTAACGTTGCAGAAACTAAAGGAGGGAGGGGGGGGGGGGTTAACCTTGAGGATGATGTACCTGTTGGTGGTGCGGAGACTGTATAAATCTGAGATTTTAAAGGATCTGTGGCTTTCTGTATTTCGTTTCGTTGGCAGATGTCTATCTTCTGTGGAGTTATACGTGCCATAATTGTACGGCAGCCATAAACATACGTGTGGATTTATGAATGGTGCCATCTTTCCACAATAACATTCGATTGGCCACGTAGTCTGCTTGTCTAATTAAAACAACTGTCTTTGTTATTTGTTCTGTGAATGATAATTGGCCAGGCTACTATTTTATTTGTATTCAGGTGGACGATCAAAAAAAGTTCACATTACATACGATATTTACCTCCATCGCCGCGGATGCGAGGAGGTTGTTTTCACCCCTGTCTGTCTGTCTTTGTCTGTTTCTCAACAAGATGTCTCAAAAAGTTGTGTGACGGATTTAAATGAAATTTGGTGGACAGGTGTGGTATGTGACAAGGAAGAATTGGTTACATTTTGGTGAAGATCCGCATCCGGATCAGGAATTTTTAAGTGATTTTTTTAATTTAATTTTTTATTATTTTATTTAAGGGAATTTAGTCTCTCATGTTTTCCATAAGTCCAGGTATGTTACACTCATGATATTTCTTCCTACACATGGCATTGAAGCTCGAAAGGCAACACTACGGGTCTGAAGGCTCAATAATAATAATAATAATAATAATTCATTTATTTTGTATAGCGCTTTTCATGAAGCCCAAAGGCGCTTTGACAGAGTGGAAAACATAATGCATAACAAAACATGAAAACAACAATTGCAAAAAGACAAGAATCAATAGGGAAATATTTAAAGCAAAAGGAGGGAGAAGGAGAAGTGATAGTCAGGGGTTAAATGCTGTGGGTTGAATGTTGAATGCAGTGCTGAACAGGTGGGTCTTGAGTGATGTTTTGAATGTGGTGAGTGAGGAGGAGTCTCTGATGGTGTGAGGTAGTGAGTTCCAGAGGGTGGGCGCAGCGATGGAGAAGGCCCTGTCCCCCCAGGATCTGAATTTGGTCCAGATGGAGGGGGTCAGGAGGTTGGTACCAGCAGAGCGGAGGTTGCGGGTGGGAGTGTGTCTGGAGAGGAGGTCAGCCAGGTACGATGGGGCCAGGTTATGGAGGGCTTTGTAGGTCAAGAGGAGGATTTTCTACTGGATTCTCTGGGAGATGGGGAGCCAGTGAAGCTTGTAAAGGACGGGGGTGATGTGGTCACGGGTCCGAGAATGGGTGAGTAGACGGGCAATACATGAGGATAGATAGCCTGGGATAGAGTAGGGCTCTCAGTTAGAAACTGAGACTGATCCCTCCAATTGTACACTTTACACTTAACTTAGTGTGAACATAGGTATCCACTTTGACATCTATGAAACAGCGAGTGACACCTTACCATCTGTATCTCAATTAGGGGGCAATGGGCAACTTTGTTTTTTCACCTTTCATCAGAGTGCTTGCCTTGTTTGCCAAGAGACACGGGTGAGCTCCCCAAGTGCTACCTGACTATGAAATTCCAAACCACCACGAGCTCCGCTGGATACCAGCATCATCCCTGTTTGGCCATTGTTTTCAATAACACGTGACTTCCAATAACAACTCATCCTAACTCAGGTCAGTAAACTGTTCCATCATTACGAATGAATAAAAAAACGAAGTACTTTTTGCACCTAATAATAGAGTACCAGGTGAATACATGACAAAACGATCGACCAACACATGTCACAGTAATTAATTAATTCCCAACATTTCAACATTCCCAGAATGTATACAAAGCCAGAATGTATACAAAGCCAGAATGTATACAAATCCAGAATGTATACAAATCCAGAATGTATACATAGCCAGAATGTATGCAAAGCCAGAATGTATACATAGCCAGAATGTATACATAGCCAGAATGTATACAAATCCAGAATGTATACATAGCCACAATGTATACATAGCCAGAATGTATACAAATCCAGAATGTATACATAGCCAGCATGTATGCAAAGCCAGAATGTATACAAAGCCAGAATGTATACAAAGCCAGAATGTATACAAATCCAGAATGTATACATAGCCAGAATGTATACAAAGCCAGAATGTATACAAAGCCAGAATGTATACATAGCCAGAATGTATACATAGCCAGAATATATACAAAGCCAGAATGTATACATAGCCAGAATGTATACATAGCCAGAATATATACAAAGCCAGAATGTATACATAGCCAAAATGTATACATAGCCAAAATGTATACATAGCCAGAATGTATACAAAGCCAGAATGTATACATAGCCAGAATGTATACATAGCCAGAATGTATACATAGCCAGAATGTACACATAGCCAGAATGTATACAAAGCCAGAATGTATACATAGCCAGAATGTATACATAGCCAGAATGTATACAAAGCCAGAATGTATACATAGCCAGAATGTATACTAGCCAGAATGTATACAAAGCCAGAATGTATACATAGCCAGAATGTATACATAGCCAGAATGTATACAAAGCCAGAATGTATACAAAGCCAGAATGTATACATAGCCAGAATGTATACATAGCCAGAATGTATACATAGCCAGAATGTATACAAAGCCAGAATGTATACATAGCCAGAATGTATACATAGCCAGAATGTATACAAAGCCAGAATGTATACATAGCCAGAATGTATACAAAGCCAGAATGTATACATAGCCAGAATGTATACATAGCCAGAATGTATACAACGCCAGAATGTATACAAAGCCAGAATGTATACATAGCCAGAATGTATACATAGCCAGAATGTATACATAGCCAGAATGTATACAAAGCCAGAATGTATACATAGCCAGAATGTATACATAGCCAGAATGTATACAAAGCCAGAATGTATACATAGCCAGAATGTATACTAGCCAGAATGTATACAAAGCCAGAATGTATACATAGCCAGAATGTATACATATCCAGAATGTATAAAAAGCCAGAATGTATACAAAGCCAGAATGTATACATAGCCAGAATGTATACAAAGCCAGAATGTATACATAGCCAGAATGTATACAAAGCCAGAATGTATACATAGCCAGAATGTATACTAGCCAGAATGTATACAAAGCCAGAATGTATACATAGACAGAATGTATACATAGCCAGAATGTATACAAAGCCAGAATGTATACAAAGCCAGAATGTATACATAGCCAGAATGTATACAAAGCCAGAATGTATACATAGCCAGAATGTATACATAGCCAGAATGTATACATAGCCAGAATGTATACATAGCCAGAATGTATACAAAGCCAGAATGTATACATAGCCAGAATGTATACATAGCCAGAATGTATACAAAGCCAGAAAGCCAGAATGTATACTAGCCAGAATGTATACAAAGCCAGAATGTATACATAGCCAGAATGTATACATAGCCAGAATGTATACAAAGCCAGAATGTATACATAGCCAGAATGTATACATAGCCAGAATGTATACAAAGCCAGAATGTATACATAGCCAGAATGTATACAAAGCCAGAATGTATACATAGCCAGAATGTATACAAAGCCAGAATGTATACAAAGCCAGAATGTATACAAAGCCAGAATGTATACATAGCCAGATTGTATACATAGCTAGAATGTATACATAGCCAGAATGTATACAAAGCCAGAATGTATACATAGCCAGAATGTATACATAGCCAGAATGTATACATAGCCAGAATGTATACAAAGCCAGAATGTATACATAGCCAGAATGTATACATAGCCAGAATGTATACAAAGCCAGAATGTATACATAGCCAGAATGTATACATAGCCAGAATGTATACATAGCCAGAATGTATACATAGCCAGAATGTATACAAAGCCAGAATGTATACATAGCACTGTTTTATATATTTAAATATAGTAGAGTACATTTCTTGCTGAAGAAGATTTTGCTCAAGTCCAAGTGCCCTGCACATCATGACGTCAGAATGATCAGATAAATATGTGATTGGATGAAAAGAAAAATATAAAAGTACAACACGGACAGCTCTGACCTGAAAGGAGGAAAATACTAAGTGGGTTAGTTGATGAATGTGTAACACATTATGGGATCCAACAGCTGAAACGGATCCCCCATTCCCTCCCATCGTCCCCCTCACCCTCTCCTTCCCTCCCCACCTCCACCTTCCCACTCCTTCCCATCCTACCCTTCTCCCTCTTCTTCCCACCCCACCTCCCGACCCCCTCCCATCCTACCCCTCTCCCTCTCCTTCCCACCCCACCTCCACCTTCCCATCCTACCCCTCCCCCTCTTCTTCCCACCCCACCTCCCGACCCCCTCCCATCCTACCCCTCTCCCTCTCCTTCCCACCCCACCTCCACCTTCCCATCCTACCCCTCCCCCTCTTCTTCCCACCCCACCTCCCGACCCCCTCCCATCCTACCCCTCTCCCTCTTCTTCCCACCCCACCTCCCGATCCCCTCCTTTCCTTCCCCTCTCCCTCCTCTTCCTACCTCACCTTCACATCCTCACCCTATTACCCCCTAGACACATCAATAAAGGTTTGGGTATTCAGAGCAGATAAAGTGATGTCCTTGGGTGACCTGAAATACAGATATTGACATAGAATATCACGAAGAACTAATGTAAGATGATTAGTTCATGTGGAGTCATCAGCAAAAAGGGAAAGAGGACTTTCCAGATCATGGGATAGATCAGTTGTATCGATGAGAAACAAGACTGGGTCCAAAACTCGACCTTGAGGAACTGCAGCCTCCACATTTGGAACTGCAGCCTCCCACACACACAAAGTGGGCCATTCAATCTGAGTTATAGGATGGCGAAGTGGGACAAATTCGATTGAAGTGAGTAATGGTACT
>NC_136262.1:11233082-11365582 GCF_964187855.1 Myxine glutinosa | reverse complement strand
TGTAATAGGTCTATAACTTGAGAACGGCTGAAGTGATGTAATTCAACCTTGGTACAGATATGTATAATATTGTAAATATTAAGTGATTCGATTTTGGGGTCAAAGGTCAAATCTGTAATAGGTCTATAACTTGAGAACGGCTGAAGTGATGTAATTCAACCTTGGTACAGATATGTATAATATTGTAAATATTAAGTGATTCGATTTTGGGGTCAAAGGTCAAATCTGTAATAGGTATGTAACGTGAGAATGGCTGAAGTGATCTAATTCAAACTTGGTACAGGTATGTATAATGATGTAAAGATTAAGTGATGCGATTTTGGGGTCAAAGGTCAAATCTGTAATAGGTCTATAACTTGAGAATGGCTGAAGTGATCTAATTCAACCTTGGTACAGGTAAGTATAATATTGTAAATATTAAGTGATTAGACTTTGGGGTCAAAGGTCAAATCTGTAATAGGTATGTAACGTGAGAATGGCTGAAGTGATCTCATTCAACCTTGGTACAGGTAAGTATAATATTGTAAAGATTAAGTGATTGGATTTTGGGGTCAAAGGTCAAATCTGTAATAGGTCTATAACTTGAGAACGGCTGAAGTGATGTAATTCAAACTTGGTACAGGTAAGTATAATATTGTAAAGATTAAGTGATTGGATTTTGGGGTCAAAGGTCAAATCTGTAATAGGTCTATAACTTGAGAACAGCTGAAGTGATCTCATTCAACCTTGGTACAGGTAAGTATAATATTGTAAAGATTAAGTGATTAGACTTTGGGGTCAAAGGTCAAATCTGTAATAGGTCTATAACTTGAGAACGGCTGAAGTGAACTAATTCAAATTTGGTACAGGTATGTATCTTGATGTAAATGTTAACTGATTAGATTTTGGGTTCAAGTGGTCAAAGGTTAAAGGTCAAAGTCTGTAATAGGTCTATAACTTGAGAATGGCTAAAGGGATCTAATTCAAACTTGATACAGATATGTATAATGATGTAAAGATTAACTGATTAAATTTTGGTGGTCTCGAGGTGAAAGGCAAAAGGTCAGAGGTCATGTCAGGTAAAAATGTGAGAACTTGTGAACAGCTGAAGGGATTTAAATTAAAACTTGGTACAGGTGTGTATAATGATGTAAACATGAACCCATCAAATTGCCCGGATGGCAACAGCCTACGCTGTGCCTAAATTTTCCAACGCTGGAGTAAACATTTTCAAAATCCTCTCGAGCAACCCTAGACAATCTCGTCTGAAGCACTGGATGAGGTAAAGCAGCTGCCTGTACAAGATGGCCGAGCAAAGCACCCCAGTCCTGCAGAAGTCATACAAGTAGCGGCAAGGTTTTGCAAGGCAAAGATGGTCCAGGGATGTAGGGTATAGGGTACACCATCAGAAGTTTCCAAGCACGTGGGGTGCATGTACACAGGCAAATACATACATTTACAGCTTGTTGGAATGCTGACATCTGATACCACCAGCCTTCAACAATGCTCTACCAGTACCGGTGTACAGAAGAAAGGGAGATTGCTATCACTGTGACAGTTACAGAAGCATCGGGCTGGCAGGATGGCCTAGACCTAGACTATAGAGGGACACACCTTCACCTCCAAGTTGTCTAGCCTGGGTTTGAATACCACCCCAGCAGCTATAGACTGTCATCCCAGTGTTTCACATGTCGGGCGATTCATCAGTGTGTGCCGTCCCTCAGCAAGACGTTAAACTTGCGTCTCGACTGCCTGCATCAGTTGGTGGACGTTAAATACTCCACAGTTTCCTTTGTTAGGCGACTAGGCGAGCTATTCTGGCCAAATTCCAAATTCTTGCCCGAACTAACAGAGGGCACGCCATTAGTGGCACAGTCACACCCTCAGCCAATGATGCTACCCTGCAGACTGCAGCCTTGTGCTGCGTACGAACAAAGAACACAGAGGCATCTATCTTCCATACATCGTCGAGAGAATTTCCGCCCGGATGCTTCTGCGGATATTCTGTGGCACAATGTGTCCTTCCCCGGAAGTAAATGTGGCTTCCGGGCAACTTGCAGTACAAGATAAGGTCATTGCACAACATATGATACATTGTTTTAATTGATTTTTCCAAAGAATTTGATTCAATTGTCAGATTCAGTTTATGGACTCTTCTTTCCAAATATGGTTGCCCGGAGAAGTTTGTCACCAAAGTGCATCAGTTAAAGTTCGACATGAAAGGGAAAGTCTCGATTGGAGGCCTGACTTCAGACCCATTTCCAGTCGACCATGGAAGATGAGATCCAGGAAATCACTGATCATTTTACGACTGCTGCCATAAGCTTTGGTCTTAACATCAACATAAGAAAGACAGGTCTTTTTTTCAACTGAGACCCAATGGCCAGTACTGTATTATGAACATATAGTGTACATATCTGCATCACCTCTCTGGATTTTAGAGACGTTCCCCTTTCTTGGCAGTATTGTCTCTAATCATAACTCATAACATCTTAGATGCAGAACTCTCCAGACGCAGTCAGACTGCCATTTCTGCTTTTGGAATCCTCTGTTCAAGACTCTGATTTGAGTATGGCATTCACACTGCAATAAAGGGTAAGCCTTTGACTAGAAGAGGTACTGTATTTACCTCCGCCACCAAAAGTGGATGGAGGATGTGTTTTCAACCCTGTCTGTGTCTGTCTGTGAGCAGGATATCTTCATAAAGGATTTGGACAAAATGTGGTGTTGTGGATCAAAATTTGGGAAGAACTTATTTTGATTCCCAAGTTACTATTGACAGTGGGGAAAATGGCAACCTATTCCATGAGATCGATGACCATTCCTTTTTGCACCGTGACGATGCATAGGCCTGCCAAAGCAGTTTCCTTGGTCTATTGCGCACAATCCTGGACTGGTCGGTACTCCGACACAGGATACCCAAATGGCTCATTCATCCCAGCAAGCTGGTACTCAATTTGCACGACCTCGGAAGTATGACAGACTGAGTCAACCCCACCTGGTGTTAATTCGACGATCGACCTGGATTCGAACTCAGGATCCTAGGATCCCAAGCCAGCACCCTAACCGATAAACCAACACCAGTCTAATCCATGAATAAATCATATAAATATAACACCAAACTAAGCTGAGGATCTCTGACAGAAATGTGAAATCATTCCTCCCATTTGGATGTGAATCTTGGAAAATCACAAAAAAAAAAAAAGCAAACCAGTCTTTCATCTACAGCAGCCATAATAAATTATTAAGACTCTTCTGGCCTAACAGGGCTAGTAAGACAGAGGTTGAAAGGTTAACAGAGAGGAGAACATCATAGGAGAGATCAAAATTAGGAGGTGGAGATGGATTGGTCACATGGTATGCATGGGATACCGAAATTATATGATGTGATGCTGTGGAAAGCAGATCTCAGCCCTGTCAGTGAGCTGAGAAAGTTATCCAACTCTGTAATTGTGTAAAGGCACACAGCTTCCTCCCAGGCACTTTTCCTAATATTTTCAACTTCTTTTAAAAGGTTTGTTACAATCCTTATCCTTATGTGAGCCATTTTAGGTTACAATCCTTTTCTTGCACAAACTATATACTGGTATGGCCCGGGGGTCGGGTCTACTATGAGGGGGTTAGCCTCCGTTCCCTCCCGAACTTACCAGACCTGCGGCTGCCGCACATGAATAACTTCGTACTTTGGCAGTTTACGAACCAGCAACTACGAACGCCAATTGGTCCGTCACGCGACAGCTTACCTGTGCTATGTGACGGTCCCAATCGGGGAACGTACCTATGTACCGTCCCTCCGGTGGATTTGCTTTTGTTCCTGGATGGAAATTTAGACGGCCGAGCGAAACCATTGGTACCCGCCGGGCGAATGCCAATTTTGTTACGGCCAATCGTTATTCTGGGTGCGAGCAATGGCGGACCAATGGAAGAAAAGACATTCACTGACAGAAAGAAAGGAAACGTTTAACGATTTGGTTTATTTGCAAATACTTACAGTGCAACTTTTCAAGAGGAAAGAAAAAGGGACAAGAGGCAGAAACTTAGCTTAATTTACACCTTATTACGATCACTACGAATAAACACTACAAGGCGCCAGCACACATTCACAGGGGAGGGGGAAAACGGACGTTGAGAACCTGTTGCAAAATAGTTACAAGGTTACCAAATGCTTCTCCTCACGCCTTTTGTCTCGACCCCACCAACGAACACCTGGCCGGCAAACGGCAGTCCCCAAGATGAGCAGGTAATGAACGTCGGGAACCCTGCAGGGAAGAGTGCCAGGGACACGCATGTTGGCATCTCGTGCAGGGTAAAGAGTACGTCATGGCCTCGTGCAGAAAGTGAGTGTCATGCACACGTGCACCAAGAGGGAGTCCAGCAGCCAGTAGAGGGCAATCACATGCAGGCACATGCAAGGTAAACAATGTCCAAGGCCGAAGAGAGAGTCCAAAACCCCGTTTACAGCCAATGCAATCCAAGGCAAGGAGTAATGCAGGCACATATAGAGGCCCGTGAGAGGGAATGCAGGCACCTGCTGAGTGAAGCCGGCAGAGAGAGAGAGGGAGAGAGAGAGAGAGAGAGAGAGAGAGAGAGAGAGAGAGAGAGAGAGAGAGAGAGAGAGAGAGAGAGAGAGAGAGAAAGCACGTGTGCAAGGCCTTTTGTCAGGGCCCTAGCAAGGGGCAAGGCTGCATTTCGAGAGTGTCTGGGCTCCCGATTGGTGGAGCCCGTCACTCCACCCCCTCAAGTTTCCCTGAAGTTCCTCAGGCCCTGATTGGTGGATATCTCAATGGTCTTTGGTCTGTCTTCTGTCCTTCAAGACTTCAAATCAATCTGTGGATGCAATCTTTGTGCATCTGTCTGGTAAATTATCCCATATGAGAGGAGGACCTGTCTTTCCCTTCCCAAACGCATAAAGACATACTGACCCGAAATAAGGGGAAGGGACTAAGTTAATGCTCTGCTATGAAATACCTATTTTAAGGGACCTGTATGGTGGTTGCCATTACTTCTCAGCAGTTTCCCAAAACTGCAACAATACATTAGCATGGCCCGATAGCCACTGCTGCTAGAGGGTCTCCTCGCATGTGCACAAAGCATTATGGGACAGTTCACGTCACTTCAAAAGTCCCATATTGCCGAAATGAATATAAATTTATATACAACAATATTTTGGAATGCCCTGTCAAATTATTAATTGTATTAGCCACAATATGACCAGAGTGAACAATGGAACACTGACAAATAAAACTACATGACGCCAACTAATGAACAAAGTCGAGACATGCTTGTAGGTTTAGGTCTCGGTCACGTGGTCCCATTATTTTTAGTTTTCCAAGCAGCTTTTGTTAGCGTCTGTTGATGGAAAGCAAAATTCCCCGTGAAAGCAAGTCAGACTGGTCTGACGATTCCATGTCCATGGCAGAAGTGGATGTGCAAAAAGGGGCTTCGGATACTTGGATTTGACCAGGTAGAGGAAAGAACAACGGAGCCCTCAAATTAAGGCTTTCGGTCACTCCACCATATTTATTGTTCACTGAAGATGGTTAAGTCGAGCATTTTTTTTTCTTTCTTTACCTCTGCATGCCCTTCCTGGTTATTTGATCAAAATCCGCCATTTTTCCAGCTTGTAGATTTTATTTTTCGTTTTCATTTTGGGTTCAAAGTTGCGGTGTTTTGCTGTTCCGTTATCTTTGTTTGCAGGACCTCTTGAGCATGGTACCTGCTCCGTTCAGCAGCGAACGCAACAAATGCTTCACTGACTTCCTTTGCCATCATTACCAATTCCTGAGAGGCCTATGCATTTTAAATGAAACCTGGCTCCAAAGACTCTAACATACCTGAAATTCAACAGAGAGTTGGGAGAATTCATTTTTACCTTAGTTCTGTCTGGGCTGCACAAAATATTTTAAACATATATATTTTAAGATAACATGGATTCAGGGCCAGTGTATAAAATCTGTCAAACGGGTTGTCTATTTATTGCATATACAATTTTGGAGGGAATTGTGACATCCCCGCTACCCACCAAAATACTCCAAACATGCCTCTTTTGGCCCGTTATTCCTCCTCCTCCCATACATTATTTGTTCTCTCCGAACAATCTCACTCCTCCTCTGTTTCTTTCCACCCTCACACTTCTCATCGTTTTCTCAGTTATCATTTACCCAGTTAATATATATATATATATATATATATATATATATATATATATCTCTATCTATCTCTATCTCTATCTCTATCTCTCTCTCTCTCTCTCTCTCTCTCTCTCTCTCTCTCTCTCTCTCTCTGTTTGTTTACAGTACATCATAAATAGATGGCCCCTATT
This sequence comes from Myxine glutinosa, assembly GCF_964187855.1. NCBI lineage: Eukaryota > Metazoa > Chordata > Myxini > Myxiniformes > Myxinidae > Myxine > Myxine glutinosa. The sequence continues at coordinate 11,359,281 of NC_136262.1, read as the reverse complement.
ATTATTATTATCCCGTCCCCTGTGCAGCGAGAGATTTTCTTTTTTTTGTATACTAAGTCGAGGCTCGTGTAAAAGTTAACACATAGAACATATAATAAAGCGAGCGGAAGTTCACCCATACATTATTTGTTCTCTCCGAACAATCTCACTCCTCCTCTGTTTCTTTCCACCCTCACACTTCTCATCGTTTTCTCAGTTATCATTTACCCAGTTAATATATATATATATATATATATATATAGATATATATATATATCTCTATCTATCTCTATCTCTATCTCTATCTCTATCTCTATCTCTATCTCTCTCTCTCTCTCTCTCAGTTTGTTTACAGTACATCATAAATAGATGGCCCCTATTATTATTATTATTATCCCGTCCCCTGTGCAGCGAGAGATTTTCTTTTTTTAGTATACTAAGTCGAGGCTCATGTAAAAGTTAACACATATAACATATAATAAAGCGAGCGGAAGACAAGAAGGGGAGAGAGAGGGGAGCACAACAACAGTAGAGAACAGGGACATCGGGAGATCTGTGGAAGGGAGAGGGCTGGGGCGGGGTACACGGGATAAACAGGATGGACATGACAAGGACTCAGGAAAGAAAACGGAATTTGGATTAGGGGTGGATTAACAGAGGTAGAAAAGATCAAGGTTTTCGATGGGGGAAAGATATGGTGATACCCTTTGTTACATTACGAATGTCTGGGCGTCTTCTCTGAGAGACTTTGGGGAATCCTTTGTTGTAGGCCCTGACATCTCAAAAGCTTTTGACAGAGTTTGGCATCGGGGTCTGATATCCAAGCTTCCCTCTTTCGGCTTTCCTCCTTCACTCTGCTCTCTCATATCGAGCTTTCTCTCCGACCGCTCTATCTCCGTAATTGTCCATGGCTCAACATCTCCCTCCTTCCCTATCAACAGCGGTGTCACTCAGGGTTCTGTCCTGTCTCCAACACTCTTATCAATGACCTTCTTTCTTATACAAATAACCAAATGCACTCATATTCTGATGACTCAACGTTGCATTCATCCATGTTTTTCCCATCTGCCGCATATTCCCTCAATCGATCTGCATCTCGTTTTTTCACAGCCACATCTTTATATTCAGATTTGGACAAGATTTCCCAGTGGGGCGAATGTAACCACGTTAAGTTTAATGCTTCTAAAACTTAATTTCTTCCCATCTCTCTCTCTAAAACTACTCTCAACTCTCCAATCTCCTTTGAAAGCTCCACAATTACACCATGTAATACAATAAACCTACTAGGTATTACCCTAACATCAAATTCATCCTGCAATCCACACATTACACAAATAGCTAAGTCTGCCTTGAATAAACTGGGAGTCCTGTTCAGATGTCGAAGATTCTTCTCCTCTCAACAGTTGCTTCAACTATATAAAAGGATTGATTCGGCCTTGTATTGAGTACTGCTCTCACATCTGGGGAGGTTCTAGCTCCACATACTTACTGGACAGAATTGAATTAAAAGTAATTCGACTTATCAACTCTCCCAATCTGACCTCAAAACTTGACCCGCTCAAATTACGCCGCAAAGTTGGCCCCCTTTCTCTTTTCTACAGATATTTCCTCGGTTTCTGCTCCCAAGAACTTGCTGCCTGTATACCACCGCCATTAGCGAGACCACGGAATACTCGACAAGCCACTACATCTCATGATTACTGCGTGGCCATTGGCAACTCAAGGGTGGGCCGTTATGATGTTTGTTTCTCTGTCTTCCCCCACCATTGCTAAACTCTGGAACTCTTTACCTTCCCATGTATTTCCAAACACTTATGATCTTCCCCTTCTCAAAAAGCAGATTTTCTGCTTTCTCAAAAACTCTTAGACTATTCTCTCTTTTTTCACTTTTCTATCAATGTAGCTCTTTTATTGAGGCCTGGCCTTGAGGACTACATAGTCCGTGCCTGGAGCTTTCTACATAAAAAAAATAAAAAATGAGATGATGGTGGACAGCAGGAGATGGGGTTTTGCAATCACTTCTGTGTGTCTAGGCCCTAACGTTTTTTTTTTTACTATTTCAGCTTTGCCATCAAATTTTCAACATAGCTTTATGATGAGAATATGGAGAAAACAAAATTCATGATTTAGTCAAAAGGTCAAAGGTCAGCATCACATAAAATCGTCAATTTTCATCCAATTGACTTGAAATTTTGAGAATTTGCATGTTGGGTCACAGAATTGGTTCACTAGTCTCGGAGCGGACTAAAGCTAGGAGCCGAATATTTTTTTTAGGTCAAAAGGTGAAAGGTCATGGTTGCAATAAAATAATTTACATCCGATTGCCTTGAAATTTGAGCAGGGTTTGCATATTGGGTCATTGAAGCATGTGGCTTTTGAGGTCAAAAGGTCAAGATCGCCTAAAATCGTAAATTTAGTTTTAGCCGTTTTCGCCATGCTTCGCGTACAGAAGATGAAGAAGTCTTAGTACAAAGCAGACACGGAGGGGCTTTGCATTTTAAGATGCCTTCCAGTTGTTAGCATTTTGTACGCAGCCTGTGGCTGCTGGTTGCATCATTGCTGGGAGCGTGCCTGCGCCATTGATGCAGTGCCCCCTGTTTCCTGCAACCAAGCTGCTTTTTAACGGCACGACAGGGGCTCAAACTCAAGACCCTAAGATCTTAAGCCAACCACTTTAACCGTTAAGCCAACACGAGGCTTGATATGGCCCCAAATGTGAATAGATTTATTCTGCTTGACCGGTTTGCATTCGATTTGACATACTTAAATCTCAGCTTAGCAGAACTAATTGGAGGGTGATGTAGTCCCTCCCTCATCATTCCAACCCTCGATGTCTTTTACCCTCCCGTTAACCTCTCCAACCTGACCATCTTCTTGCAGGTTGCTGATTGCTCATTCTCATCCTTTGTTCATTCATCCCATTCCTTGTCGAGTCCGTCTGTTGCCCCATTGTCGATACATTGCTCTTTTTAACCCTCTGTCATATGTCTCTTCCATGAGCCTCGACTTTTGTGTAAAAAAAAAAAAAGAAGAGGATGTTTTAAACAATTGCTGCTCATACTATAGACAAGTGTCGTTCGAGAACTTTTCTAGAGAGACTACACAATGCGAATAGATATACTATTGAGAAGGCCTGGGACAACATCGTCATCCGGTGTGTCCGCGTTTGAAAACGGATTCCTTAGTCATTTTGTACGAGACGGTCAAGTCACATAATTTCTGGCAATCGTCATCCAATCAGCGCATGAAAGGTCGCAGCTGCTAAATATTTTAGAACTGCTCCAGACGAGTGGGTGACATTCTGCCATCCTATCATTTGATGGTCAAACCTCGTCTTTAAAGGTCGCTTGAACTGAAGCCATTTTTCGATCAAAGGGCCCAATAGTCCATCAGATCATGTTCTTTCATTTCCACCTGTTGGAAAGGTGATGTATGAGTGCAGGTAGGAAAACCTGCATATATTCTTCTTCTTTTTTTCAGTTGCTAGGTGCCTACAGAAAACACTAATGAGGCTTGCTCCCTTCGAAATTGCATTTCCAAGCTCAAAAAACAATATGGCCAATAACTCGGTTTCTTTTCCGGCTCGCTAGTGGATGCTTCAGGCTCAATCTTTGTTGCACTGGAACAAATTGCGGAGCTTGAGAAACACAACCCTTCCACAGAAACACCGTCATTTTAAATAAAAACAAACTTCAAGTGAACAGAAAGCATAAACTAGGTGATGTAAAGAAGATTGCATCAATAAACATCAGGTCAATAGATTTTAGAAAAAAAACAAAACAACACCGATAGTCTAACAACGGCGTAGCCGGGCTTGGATCTGCTTGGTGGAGGATCTGCTGTCCTCTGTCAAGTGACCGGACCCTCAGCCTCAGACAGACAAAGGCTGTTCCAGACCCCCATTTCCTTATGGGCTACGCCATAAAAATCTAGCTGCCAAACCACGTGACCTATGACGTCATCGATATATATATTTTTCTTTGCCAACTTATCCCTAGATCATGCTCAAGAAATTTCATACTGATCGAATTATAATGTCATAATGAAGGCACATATAACATCAGCATTAACATATGTTATTCCCCATAGGGAGTACTTTACAATGAGCCACCTTTCATTTTTTTTCCACGGTGTGGTTTCGGATATATAGTGGTGCAAAGGTTTTCGGTTTTTCCAATATGACGCCCGTTTCACGTGACCTATGACGTCATAAATATCACGAAAAAATATACACGAGGATGCGCTCCGAAGGTGAAAATTCCGTGTCAATCAGACCAACTGTCACAGAGAAAACGGATTTTAAAGGGAATAAACCCGCAAAATGCGGCGGAAGAGACATACGTACATACATATCACACATGCATCCTTACATCCACACACACACACACACACACACACACACACACACACACACACACACACACACACACACACACACACACACATACATACATACACACACACATACATACATACATACATACATACACACACATCCATACACACATACATCCATACACACACACACACACACACACATCCATACACACATACATCCATACATCCATACACACACATACATACACACATACATACATCCATTCACACACATACATACATACATACACACACATACATCGATACATCCATACACACACACACACACACACACACACACACACACACACACACACACACACACACACACACATATACACATACATACATACATACACACACACACACACACACACACACACACACACACACACCACACACACACACCCCACCCCCCCCCCCCACACACACACACACACACACACACACACACACACATACATACATACATACATACATACATCCACACACCCATACAATCATACACATACAAACATACTACGTTTAACGAAAAGCACAGTGTGATTGATCTGTGATGTCTACTGATGACCTTTTCTGGCAAATGGGCCCTCTAGAGCAGTGGTTCTTAACCTTTTTAAAGGTGCCGAACCCTAACGAAACCCACCGAACACTCGTGGAACCCCTCAAATTTGACCGAAAAATTAAGAACAATTGCATCTTAATGCGTTTTCTGTTCTTCTTTTCGGGAGGCGATCTGGGAAATGCGTGGTTTTGTTTTGGCAAGGGCCACCCTCAAATCATTTTCGCATGCAAGCCTGTTCCTTTTCTTTGTTGTAATGTCCACCAGTTTCAAAAACGCATGCTCGCAGAGATACGTTGTAACAAACGGCGTGAGGATCTCAAGGGCAATTTTAGCGATGTGAGGATACCCTTCCATTTGGTGGCACCAAAACGTTGAGAGCGTCGTGCCGAAGAGTTGTTGTTGAGTCTGGCTCTGCTGAAGTTCGATGAGGTCGTCGAGGTATTGGTCGTCGACATCTGCCGTTGCAACGTCGAAAGTAAACGGCTGCCGCACCCATGCTGGGTATTGCTCTTGGTCGGGGAAGTAGCCGTCCAATGACTTTCCCAGCTCATCCAAGTGCGTTGCGATCGCTTGCTTCAGCTCCCCCGGTACAGCAGTGCCTCCAACTTCAGACTCATCTTCGATCCCGCTCACGCACTCGTCCAGTAGCGAAAAGTTCGCGAAGTTGTCGTTCTCTGTTCGCCGCCTCCACAACGGTAACTTCTTTCGGAAAGCGCTCAGCTTTTCTTCAGATTCGATGACATTCACTCCACCGCCCTGCATCTGGTAATTGAGATGATTGAGTGCGTCGAAGATGTCAGCCAAGTACGCCAAGGCGAGGATGAACTCTGACTCTTGGAAGTGCGTTGCATGGCAATGCTGGTGTTCTCACCAAAGCAGGGCGAATTCTATACGCAAGGCAAAAACACGGCGCACTACCTTCCCTCGTGATAACCATCGAACGTCAGAGTGGTAGAGAAGGACTTCGAATTCAGAGCCGATTTCATTGCACAGCTCTTTGAAGATGCGATGATTCAGAGCACGGCTTCGCACGTAATTCACAGTTTCAACGACGATTTTCAGAACATTGGCCAGGTTTGGAGGCAGGGTTTTTGATGCCAGTGCGTGTCTGTGCAGGACGATGATGTGTGGTGCATCGGCCTTCACCAGCGCTCCAAAACCGGAGTTGCATCCCAGCATGGCTGGAGCTCCGTCCGAGCAAACTGCAGACACCATGTTCCACGAGAGGCCGTTGCTTCTGAAGAAGTCGTCCACAAGCTTCTTCACGTCAGCTGCCTTCGTCGTTGTGAGAGGCTTGCAGAACAGAAAGTCTTCCTTGATCTCGTCTCCTTTGACATAACGCACAAATAAGATGAGCTGGCTCAAATTCGAAACGTCAGTGGTCTCGTCGAGTTGAAGGCTGAATTTCGTCGGGCTCGCGACTAAATCTGCAACTACCTGGGCGACGAGATCGTCGCTCATGTCGTCGATTCTGCATCTGATGGTGTCATTTGAGAGTGGAACGAGAGACAACTTGTTTTCAGCAGCTTTTCCCAGCATTATGTTGGCCATCTTCAACGCGGCCCGGTTTGATGAGTGTCTCGCCAACGGTGTGCGGTTTGCCCTGCTTTGCGATCAGGTACGCAACTTCATACAATGCGGTGAGGATCGGTTTGTCAATTGGAATGAAGCCGAGAGTGGGCAAGGTAGCACTTGCGTCGAATCGGACTCTCTTCAATTTGAATTCATCCAGTCTTTGTACTGCCCCTCGCCGTGCAGTTTTTTGAAGTGTTCCCGTAGTTTTGCTGGTGCTAGGCTGGAGTTGCTCAACTTGACATTGCAAAGCATGCATTGAGGACGCTGACTTCCGTCCCGTTCCGTCAAACACGTGAACCCGTACCGCACGTAATCCTCCGACCACTTCCCCTTTTTTGCTCGACATACTGCAAAAAAAAAAAAAAAGTAACAAACTGATCTTAATTGAGTTCGGGAAAATAATTATATGACAAAAATTAAAAAAGGAGCATGCTTAAATATAATCAGTACCCCTCTGAAAACTGAGAAATTTTAACGAAGAAAACACAACTTATAGTTCCAATGACGGGATTTATTATCTACTCAACTCTATGTCACCTCAAATCCCATTATAATATTACATAGAAAACTGCGAATTGTTAGTTACTGCCGCCAAGGAGTAATGCATTCGATCGTTTCCGTGTGTGTGTGTGTGCGTGTGTGCGTGTGTTCGTGTGTGTGTGTTCGTGTGTTTGTGAACAAGATATCTGGAAAGGTTCTGTACGGATTTGGATGAAAGTTGGTGGGATGATTGCCCTTGGGATAAGGAAGAATTGATTAGTTTTTGGTGAAGCTCAGGATATTATTCCGGATCCAGGAATTTTTTGAAGGATTTTTTTTTACCATTGTAAGATAGGGCTCACTTTTTTTTTAACATTATCTTCTATATATTCTATATTTAACATTGTGATATGAAAATAGTTTTCATATTTGTTGTAAATGTAGTTTAAACTCGTGCTTATGCGTTAGAGCGGTGTATTTTTTTAGCAGCGTCGTCTTCAATGTTCATTTTGGTTTTTTTTCTAATAAAGACATTCTGTCATTTTAAAACCACCAAAGTGTATTAGGTTTCCCCGTTTCATAAAATGTATCGTTTGATACGTGTAATGCTTTAAAACTGTTTTTTTTTTTGGTTTTTTTTTTTTACCTCAGAAGAGATATCAACATTTACCTCAGCGAATGTCAATCGTGGTTTCAGTATTTGATGAACTTATAAAGACTTAGGTGAGTTATAAGTGTGACCAGCATGTGCACGGGATTCTTCCCAGACGAATGAGTGGTCGCAATCGCTTGTACGACTTAAAATGAGCGAGTTTTGTTTTGACGTTTGGGCCAGTTTTACATGTTGTATCCCTAAGGAATGAAACGGACGTTTTTTCCTGGCTTACAATTTTATTTGAAGTCACACATGTCTCAAAATACACTCTAAATACATATAGAATTGAACGCTGAATCTGAAAATGTAAGTGAAATTGCCTTGTTTTTTTTTTTACATTATTTTCCATAAATTCTAAATATAGGCTGATATCTGTGCAGTGTCTGTCTTGTCTTGTGTTGTCACGGAACTACTCCCTCAAACTTTTGTGAAATCGTAGCTACTATTCCAAATTGACCCACGGCGGGAGTATGCGCCCTACTGAGTGGCGTTCTCGTTTTGAATTGCGACCAAGGGAGTTATATCACCTCCACCTAATTTTCTGAGTAATTCAATAATATTGTTACGGCCCGCGGTTAAGGATGTTGTTTGCCGAGCGGAGGCACCGCGGCCGAACAGTTTTCCCCGACTAAACCCGATTCCCGAACGTTGGCCGGATCGCGCCACAGATATTCAATTTGGAAACCTCTAAAGCGACCGAATGTAAAGAGGAAGAAGAAGACGTACAGAAGAGTAACGGGATTTATTATTTACACACACAAGCAAAAGGAGCAGTCAAAGTTATATACAGGGAACATGGAAAAAGCAGGTGACACAGTGAAAATACTAGCTTATACAAACTTAATTAAATACCCAGGACAGAACAAACAGAACAAACTCACGTACACAAGGATGGAATGGCAGGAATGAATGCTGGAAGGAGGAATGGGAAGGTTCAGCTGGGGCAGATGGTTCGGGCTTGATCCCGCATGGGACGTCGGCTGGACCTCGACGGCCACCGATGCCACCGCTATCTGATTCCCGCGGGGTAACGGGTTGAAGCTGCCTGGTGGAGTCAACGCTGCTTGTGGAGCCAAAGCTGCTTCTCTGGCTCACCTCAGGACGCGTCTGCCGTCTCTGGCGCAACTGCTTGTAATTGACCTTGAACCTTCTCTCTCTCCAAAGCTCATCTGGATCTTCTTACGCAGGACCTTGCGCGCGCGCTTTTATAACGCCTCCGGCGATTAAGCCGCCGGCCTTCAGGACACGCCCATCGGTGTGCTCACCTCGGCCATGGTTGGTCGCGCGACCCTCTGGCTCCGCCCTTGATGACGACGGGCGGGCACGCCTTTCTTCCCCGACCCGAGCACATGTTCAATGGTGGTTTTGGAGGGGATGTAGTATTGGCAATCGAGGCTTGGCCATGACGAAAGGGGAAATGGAGGTTTTGGGAATGGGAATGAGGAATGAAGGGACTCTATCTTATTTCACTTGGTGCAATGGAGTGTCATTTTAATGGAAGACAAAGCCTTAACCTAATACACAGAATAAGGAAATAAACTACTGAACAAGGGTATTATAGTGTCCTTCAATGTATGCTTTATGGAATTAACTACCGGAACGCCCTTTGACCTTTATACACACTGGAGCAAGGAGGGCTCAGACTAAAGCAATATTCACAACAATTGGTATACAATACAACACAATAAAAAAAAACTCAATCCTCATATCCGCAACAATATTTTATAATCACCATCCACTTTTGACTTTAATATAACTCTGAACCCGCCCTGCATATCCACAAACATTTCCAACTTAGGCCCCTGTCACACATCGGCGGATATTTTGGCGACTACTGGCGACTGCCGGCGATCAAGATTTTTCGGCGACTACTGGCGATTTCGGGCGGTCAAATATGGTCAGGCGGCAGTATGGCGACTGCAGGCGGCCACATTGCGACTGCATTGCGACGATGCCCCGAGTGGGATGGCGACTGTTGAAGATCGACGACGACTGCATTGCGGATGCACGGCGGCAGCGTGGCGACAGTCTGGCGGCTAGATTACGACCGATGGCGGATCGCAGCGACTGCATTGGGCCCGGATGGCGGTTTACTCCGACGTCCGCAAGACTGCAATAAGACCGCCGGCGATTGGAGACGATTCACACATGATGATTGTGTGATCACACACAATCATTCACACATGATTCACACATCAAGAGACGATGTCTGCACCGAACCTGCCACCAGCTGACGATGACGATGACTCTGGCAGTCAGGATTATTGACACATTAGTGATTACTTGTGGATATTTGTGCTATTGGATACTTGTGCTGTGCTATTGGATACTTGTGCTATGAACATTGTGATTCATTATTGGATACTTGTGCTATGAACAAATAAATTTGTTTGTATTGAATAGAAATTTCAAAAATCACTGTTTCGTCCTCGCTACAGGCACTCATCAGACGGCTAAAGCTACCGTTACAGTGTTTCTATTTTGCATTTTTTTTTATTTATCTTTATTTCTCTATTTTACATTTCACTTTATTCATTTCAATGATGTATGACATGCAGCCTAAAGATGTTTGATGTACAATAAGAAAGTTAATAAAGATGTATCATTGTAATGTAATAATCAAACTTTTCTGCAGGGAGAGAGAATGGAAATAAAGTCCAACAAATTATTTCCACTGGTCCCAAGTCCCATAAATAAAGTTTCCAAAGGACCAAAGTCCCAAAAATAAAGTTCCCAAAAGTCCCAAGTCCAAACAATAAAGCCATATCCTTGTCGGCACCACAGGACCTCACTCCACGGAGACCCTCACACCATCCTGTCTTGCCATGGAATGGAGCTCAGCATGAGCCAGCAGTAGGTCATTCGCAGCAATATCTTGGTCCAGTGCTGCCAAGTCATTCAGAAGGACCAGCTTCATCCTATGTTCATCATCCATGATAGATGTTGGTAGAGAGACCCTTGGTAGACCTTGACCATAGAACATACTGCAGTGAGCTGAAATGTCCACCCCTATTTATACCTGGCCAGAAAATCGTGGTATGTCGTAATGCAGTCGCCAGGCAGTCGTAGCTCTGTCGCCAATGGCCGTAACTCGGCCGCCACTAGTCCTACTGCTGTCGTCGTCAGTCTCCCATAGCCGCAGGGGAGACGTGACAGTTCTTCTGTACTCGATATGCAGCCACAACAGTGTCGGCCCGTAGTCGGGAAGATGCCGCAGGAAGGCCGTATGGCATTCGCATCTCTGCCGTGCTAGCTGGTGGGGCGATGCTGGGGCGATTGCGGAAGACTATGAGCGACTGGGTTGCGGCCGCTTTACGGTCTTATTACGGATACCGACGACAGCATGGCAGTTCCATCACGACAGCATGGCGGATTCTTTTTGAGGACGACTGAGCGCGCCGTTTTTAAACATTTAAAAAAATATTTGGCCCCTTTGCGACTCTTGCCGACTGCAGCAGACCTGGGGAGGATAACCACGACTACAGAAGACCGTCCATTACGGTTTCATTACGATTGTCGGCGGGTGGTGGCGATTTTTTCAGTTTCCAGTAGTCGCCGACAAATCCGCCTATGTGTGACAGGGGCTTAGTCGACGCTATTCACTGGAATTTCCGAACACCTGCAAAGTCCAAAATCCAGTAAGTAAGTAAGCACCATCAACAAAATAATTAGCAAGTTGCTCATTGATTCAACTTACTAGTCAGTGTGAAACAACTTATCTTAAACACAGACCAGAGAAACCATGAATGGGATGGGAATACAATTACAAATAACATTTCCATTCGTTTGTAACATACAAAGCAAAATAGTAATAATATTAATAATAAGCGTAATTACACACAGATTCAAAATTGATACAAAAAAAAAAAAAAAAAAAATTGCAATGCGTTTCGGAGGACCTCCGCCGAACCCCTGAGACTGGCTCACTGAACCCCTGGGGTTTGGTCGAACCCAGGTTAAGAACCACGGCTCTAGATTAACATCGATCCGATGGACAGGGATGGTGCTCACATTTGGTGCTTTTCCACCGCGGTACTGTACCGTACCGTCCCGTACTGTAACCAAAATCTGTTTTTTCGTTTTTCCATTGCCAAGCGAACCGTACCGTACCTAAGTACCCGTGCTAAATTTGGTTCTTGCTCTGGATAGGTACCAAGCAAGCCGAACCCGGACCTATGGGTGGAGCTAGCAAAACTGCAGACCGTTGATTGGTCAATTGCAATCGTCACAGAACCCTCACGCTTTGTTCATTCTTTGTTTGCGCCGACGAACAAGGCCCAAATCTTCGTTGTTGGTCTTCATAATTGTCTGCTAAAGTTTCTTTCTCTTTTTAGCTGTCTCCTCTTTCTGGCGTTTCGCACGTCCTCTCTTTTTGCATTTCCCCCAAAAAACTCATGTTCAGATAAAACTAAAACCCGACGAAGAAGTAAAACACAGCTTCAAGTTCCTCCATAGTTGCGGAGCTGTTTACAATTTTGTGTCGCATGAGAAATGACGTCACCACAGCGGTCGCGTTTTTTTTTTCGTCACTTCAGATAACGCCGCCTATTTTCACGGTTCTGTTGTGCGATGGAAAAACGACACAGGGATTACCGAACCGTACTGTACAGTGCCGTACCGTTCTGTGCAATGGAATGGCGCTTTTCCATTGCACAGAACGGTACGGTTCGGCACTGTACTGTAAGGGGATGTTGGGACTTCCGGATGTGACGGAAGGGTGTGACGCGTTGGATCATGGATGGGCGCGAAGTGTTAGACTTGTGCAGGCCGAGCACCATGTGGTGCGCTGGGCTGGATCATTACCCACATTGTGATTAAGCTCAAGGCTGATAAATGCAGCTGTGTCCTGTTTGAATACCTGGTTTCTCAGTCTTCACATACGAATCCTTTCAGTACAGTACTGATCGGCAGTCTGCAGCCTCCTCACTCTCTGCAGACCTGGACAAAATCACAGACTGGTCAAACAAGTGGAACATGTCTTTCAATCCTGACAAATCTCACACTCTTACGATGTCTCTCCGAAAAGACCGACTGGACAACCCTCCCATCCACTTTCTGAATAATCCTCTCCAAGAAGTTCTGTCACTCAAGCTTTTGGGTCTCACTATCTGCCATGATCTTTCCTGGGAAAACCACATTTCAAATCTGGCCTCCAAAGCCAGTCGCCGACTGGGCATCCTCCGTCGTGCGAAGTCCTTCCTTGGCACACCTGAGCTCCTCACCACATACAAGGCTTTCATCCGCAGCTCAATGGATTACTGCTCTCCCCTCTGGGCTGGAGCTCCTGCCTCACACCCAGCTCGTCTTCACGCTGTTGAAACCAAAGCGTTCAGAATCATTGGAATCTCCCGCGATGAAGCTAACTCCAAGGGCCTTTCACTCACTCACTGCAGGCAGGTTGGTGGTCTTTCCGTCTTCTACCGACTCCTCTCCGGCCTTCCCCCCCAGCTCTCTCTGGGCTCTGTCCCCCAAATATTCCTACAGGTCGCACAAGATCTGCCTGCAACCCTCTTATGGTCAAACTGCCAAAATCAAGACTCTCTGCTCACCTTCACTCCTTCATTCCTCTTTTCTCCCGCCTCTGCAACAAACTCCCTCACTCTCTTCAATCCCACTCCACCCTCCAGGTCTTTAAAACAGCTGTTCACCACCATCTCTTATCTTCCCCCATCCAAAACCTTGATCTTTTCTACCCCCGCTAATTTCACCCCAATTCCACTTTTTTGAAATACCAACTTCTGTCCTGGAAGTCCTTGGTGTCCTTGTGTTTTATACTTCTGCCACCCCCCTCCCCCCAAGCCCTCTCCCTCCCACACATCTCCCTGCTCTTAAATGTTGTGTGCCCTCAAGTGTTTGTGTGCTTCCCATTCTCTTGTCTTCCGCTCCCTCTTTTTGTATATTTTGTTTGTAGTAGTCCCACGGTTCGGTAATCCCCGTGTCGTTTTTCCATCGCAAAACAGAAACGTGAAAATACTAAATAGGCGGAGTTATCTTAAGTGACGAAAAAAAAACGCGACCGCTGTGGTGACGTAAATACCTACGTCACCAAAGGTGGATGGAGGTTACGTTTTCATCCCTGTCTGTCCGTTTGTTTGTTTGTGAAAAAAAATCTCAAAAAGTTGTGGACGGGTTCGGACAAAATTTGGCAGACATGTAGCGTATGTGACGAGGACAAAATGATTAGACTTTGGTGAAGATCCGGATTCGGCTACTAGACTTTTAAAAATGATTCTTCACCATTGGGAGATATGGCCAAAAACGATACAAAGCAGGATATCTCAAAAAGTTGTGGACGGATTCGGACAAACTTTGGCAGACATGTAGCGTATGTGACGAGGACAAAATGATTAGAATTTGGTGAAGATCCGGATTCGGCTACTAGACTTTTAAAAATGATTCTTCACCATTGAGTGATATGGCCAAAAACGATACAAAGCAGAATATCTCAAAAAGTTATGGGCGGATTTTGACGAAACCTGGTGGACAGTTTGTGTGTGAGACAAGGAAGAATTGATTCAATTTTCGTGAAGATTCGGATCCGGATCCGGCTAGTAGACTTTTCTTTAATGATTCTTCACCATTGAGTGATACGGCCAACCAGGCGGAGGTATGTGTGCTCTCCACTGAATGCCGTTCTAGTTTCTCATGCGTCACTAAACTGTAAACAGGTCCGCCATTATGGAAGAACTTGAAGCTGTGTTTTACTTCTTCGTTGGGTTTTGGTTTTATCTGAACATGAGTTTTTTTTTTAGCGAAATGCAAAAAGAGAGAGAGGACGTGTTTGAGAAGAAGCTGAAAGAGGAGCCAACTATAAAGAGAAAGAAACCTTTGCAGACAATTATGAAGACCGACAACGAAGATTTGGGCCTTGTTCGTCGGCGCAAACAAAGAATACAGGTACAGTATGTTACGTTAGCCTTCATATATAGCCAGTAACATTACGACTACCTTTCACTTTCTTCCTGACGATTGCGATTGACCAATCAACGGTCTGCAGTTTTGCGAGCTCCGCCCATAGGTCCGGGTTCGGCTCGCTCGGTACCTATCCAGAGCAGGCACCAAACCTAGCACAGGTACTTAGGTACGGTACGGTCCGCTTGGCAATGGAAAAACGAAAAAACGGATTTTGGTTACAGTACAGAACGGTACCGCGGTGGAGAAGCGCCAGAAAGCACCATTCGATGCCTTGGCCTAAATGTGCAGCACCAGGATGGCAGTTTATAACCCAGTAGGAATTCGAACCTAGGCTGGATAGCTCAGAAGCGAGTGTGTAGACCTCCGAGTTATCCTGCCAGGCAATTTATTTCATGGTTCTGATTAAATGTAATATTTTCTGATTATCGACATTTTATTTGCCAAATGAAAAACCAAATCTTCGACTGTGACCTATGACCTTGTCCCTGGTCCAATGAGTTTGTAACCACAATGGCATCCGGATCCGGATCTTCGCTAAAATTGAATCGGTTCGTCCTCGTCACATACCCAATCCGTCCACCAGATTTCGTCCGAATCCATCAATAACGTTTTGAGATATCCTGTTCACAAAGACAGACAGCCAGCCAGACGGGGGTGAAAACATAAACTCGTCCACCTCCAGTTGGGGACATAAAACCCACATAACATGTCTTGCTCTACATTTTGTTTCATTCATTATTTATTTATTTATTTTCAGCTTTCTTTGTAAAATAAACACTCATTCCTGAATACATTTTTGTCGATTTATTACTTGCCAATTTTTTTTTTTTGACAACTATGTTGAACACGTGTGTGTGTGTGTGTGTGTGTGTGTGTGTGTGTGTGTGTGTGTGTGTGTGTGTGTGTGTGTGTGTGTGTGTGTGTGTGTGTGTGTGTGTGTGTGTGTGTGTGTGTGTGTGTGTGTGTGTGTGTGTGTGTGTGTGTGTGTTGTCTGTCCGCTCACTTATACTTGCCTACAAGTCTCAATTTTAACTGATCTTCATGAAACTTCACCAATTGGTAGAGCTCGTGGTCCGACAGAATTCCTATTTATTTTTGAGGTCAAAAGGTCAACATAGGCCAAAGGTCAACCACCTTTTTCAAATTTCAAAAATCCTCAATTTTCATCTTATTGACTTGCAATTTGAATAGGATTTTCATATCAGTGAACTGAATTCAACCACCAACTATTTTTGAGATCAGCATGGGCCAAAAGGTCAACATAGGCCAAAGGTCAACAACAATTTCAAATGTCTAAAATCCTCAATTTTCATCCGATTGACTTGAAATTTGAATAGGATTTTCATATCGGTGAACTGAATTCAACCACCAACTATTTTTGAGGTCATTGTAGGCCAAAGGATCAACATAGGCCAAAGGTCAACAAATTTTCATGTTTATAAAATCCTCAATTTTCATCTTATTGACTTGAAATTTGAATAGGATTTTCATATCGGTGAACTGAATTCAACCACCAACTATTTTTGAGGTCAAAAGGTCAACATAGGCCAAAGGTCAACCACCTTTTTTCAAATTTCAAAAATCCTCAATTTTCATCTTATTGACTTGAAATTTGAATAGGATTTTCATATCGGTGAACTGAATTCAACCAACTATTTTGAGGTCAAAAGGTCAACATAGGCCAAAGGTCAACCACCTTTTTTCAAATTTCAAAAATCCTCAATTTTCATCTTATTGACTTGCAATTTGAATAGGATTTTCATATCAGTGAACTGAATTCAACCACCAACTATTTTTGAGGTCATTGTAGGCCAAAGGATCAACATAGGCCAAAGGTCAACAACTTTTCATGTTTTTTTTTTTTTTTTTTTTTTTTTTGTATACAAGATCGAGGCTCGTGAAAGAGCGAACATTAATCACACAGAAAGACAAACAAACACACAAAACAAATAACATCGGGAGCGGTAGACAAGATGGGGAGAGAGGGGGAAGGACACAAACACAACATTTGAGAGCAGGGACCGAGAGACATGGAGACATCGAGAGAACTGTGGGAGGGAGAGGGCTTTGGGGGGGAGGCATGGGAAGGGGGGGGGGTGGGAGAGGTATAAAACATATGGACACTGCCAAGACTTCCAGGAAAGAAGTTGGAATTTCAAACAAGGTGGATCTGGGGTGAATTAGTGGGGGTAGAAAAGCTCAAGGTTTTGGATGGGGGAAGATAAGAGATGGTGGTGAACAGCTGTTTTGAAGACCTGGAGGGAGGAGTGTGATTGAAGTGAGTGTGGGAGTTTGTTCCAGAGGCGGGAGAAAAGAGGAATGAAAGAGTGAAGGTGAGCAGAGAGCCGAGATTTCGGCAGTTTAACCATCAGAGGGTGGCTGGCAGATCTTGTGCGACCTGTAGGAATATTTGGGGGACAGAGCACAGAGAGAGCTGGGGGAGCAAGGCCGGAGAGGAGTCGGTAGAAGACAGAAAGACCACCTACCTGCCTGCGGTGAGTGAGTGAAAGGCCCTCAGAGATAGCTTCATCGCGGGAGATTCCAATGATTTTGAAAGCTTTGGATTCAACAGCGTGAAGCCGAGCCAGGTGTGAGGCAGGAGCACCAGCCCATAGGGGAGAACAGTATTCCATTGAGCTGCGGATGAAAGCCTTGTATGTGGTGAGGAGCTCAGGTGTGCCTAGGAAGGACTTCGCACGACGGAGGATGCCCAGTCGGCGACTGGCTTTGGAGGCCAGCTTGGAAATGTGGTTTTCCCAAGAAAGATCATGGCAGATGGTGAGACCCAAAAGCTTGAGCGACAGAACTTCTTGGAGAGGATTGTTGAGAAAGTAGATGGGAGGGTTGTCCAGTCGATCTTTTCGGAGAGACATAGTAAGAGTGTGAGATTTGTCAGGATTGAAAGACATGTTCCACATGTTTGACCAGTCTGTGATTTTGTCCAGGTCTTCAGAGAGTGAGGAGGCTGCAGACTGCCGATCTGAGGGAAGAGGAATGGAGCGGCAGAGAGTGGAGTCATCAGCAAAGAGATACAGAGGATTTTCCAGAGAGTCGGAGAGATCATTGATAAAGACCAGAAAAAGCACAGGGCCCAGCACACTGCCTTGGGGAACTCCAGCCTGAACGGGAAGGGGAGATGAGAGAAATCCATTCAGGGCCACACGTTGACTACGACCAGAGAGGAAGTCCGCAAGCCATGCATGGAGATTTCCATGGATACCATAGGAGGAGAGTTTGGTGAGCAGAGCTGGGTGCCAGACCGTATCGAAGGCACGTGATATGTCAAGGGAGACAGCTCTGATTTCCTGTTTGGCATTGAGGACCTCCATCCATTGTTGAGACAGCAGAAGCAGCATGTCCAGAGTCGAGTGACCTGGTCTGAAACCAAATTGATGATCAGAGATCAAGCCATTGGAGAAGAGGAAAGATTTCATATCCGAAGCAATGATGGATTCCATGACTTTGCTGATAATTGGGAGCAGGCTGATTGGTCTGTAGTTGCAAGGATCTGTTTTTGCACCTTTTTTGTGTAAAGCGGTAATGTTTGCTGATTTCCAGGATGCTGGCAGATGACCTTGAGCAAAGGATAGGGTGAAAAGAACAGAGAGAGGGTGAGATAGAGCGACAGAGCAGGATTTTAGGACCCGTGGGCTGATGCCATCTGGTCCAGTTGCAGAATCAGAGTCGAGGTTTGACAAAAACTCCTCCACCTTGTCAGGAGAGAAGGTCACAGAGCCCAGGAGCAGTTTGGTTCGACTGGGAAAGGTGGGAACAGAGAGAGATGGGTTTGGGACTAAGGATTTTGAGGCAAACACAGAGTTGAGGCATTCGGCTTTGTCACGTGCGATGTCAACTGTGTGGCAATTTGAGGTAAGGGAGGGGATGGAGGGGGAACAAACACCAGAAACGGATTTGACCAGACGCCACCAGGATTTGGAGGAAGGAGACAGGTTTGAGAGTTCATTCTTGAGTGAGGAGAGATAGTGCTTCCTGGCACTCCTGAGGGTCGACACACACTTGTTCCGAGCTTGGTGGAAGGAACTGAGATTTCCTTCAGTTGGATTAGCCTTCCAAGAGGCAAAGGCAAGTTGTTTCAGGGCAACTGCCTCACCACAAGATTCAGTGTACCATGTACGGGAGGAAGGGTAAGACAACTGAAGGCGAGATGGGATAAATCTGTGCATGAGAGAGATCAGTTTGCTTTGGAAGAATTCCCAGGAAGAATTGATGTCAGAGGCAGTGGAGATGGGAGACCAATCCAGACGATTGATGGCTGCTTGAAGACCGTCCCAGTCGGCCTGAGTGAAATGCCAGACTCGTCGACGCTGAGGAGGCTCTCTGAGAATGGCGAGAGAGATGTCCACTTTGACAAGCACATGATCAGAAGAACCGATTGGAGCAGAAGAAGAGCAGCAGACATTAGCAGGGAAGTTAGTCATAACCAAGTCTAGAAGAGAAGATACTCCATTGGCTGAGATCCGGGTCGGGAAATTGACAGATTGTGTCAATCCCAGTGAGTCACAGAAGTCCTTTGCTGAGGTGCCATGACTGGTGAGAGAGGAACCCACACCCAACCAGGTGGCATGATGACAATTGAAGTCACCACATATGAGGAAGAGAGAGTTGGGATGAGTGGATAGAAGTTGGTCCATGTTGTCAGACAGTGAAATGTAGATGGAGTCATCACTGTTTGGGGGACGGTACAGAACACATATGAACAAAAGGTGGGAGCGGAGAGGAAGCCGTAGCCAGAGGTACTCCTGGGGGTGAGGAGGAGAGAGGGCAGTGCAAGGAGAGTGAGGAAGAGAGTTTTTGATAAAGATAGCCATCCCACCACCGGGCCGAGGCTCAGGTCTATCATACCGGAGGAGGGAGTAACCAGGAAGAGATATTAAGGAATCAGAGACATCTTGAAGGAGGAAAGTCTCTGTTAAGCAGATCAAGTCTGGATTGTCAGAAGCAACCTGTATGGAGAGATCAGTCAGGTTTGAGCGAAGGCCCCGGATGTTTGAGGTCCATACCGTTAATGAAGAGAGGGGGAGCATCGGGTACAGGACAGGGGAGGGGAGGAGTAGGGTAAGATGAAGGATGAGAGGGGGAGGTAGGGAGAGCAGTTGTTAGTGTGTCAGCGATTGCAGAAGAGTTCCAAGAAAGGGAAGGATGAGGAGGATGAAAGGTTTGAAGGTGAAGGGATGAGGCACAGAGAGGGGTTGTTTGAGGGGGGGCAGAGGAAAGAAGAAGGTTGGGGGGGTGGAGGTATGAGATAGAAGGGAGACGAAGTGGGGAGGAGGCAGCTTTGAGGAGGAGGGGGGAGGAGGGAGAATTGGAGAGGAATGGTAATTTGAATGGGAGGGGTTGGGGGGGAGTTTTGAAGGGGAGGAGTGAGGGGGGAGTTTAGGAGGGGAAGGGCAAGGGGGGAGTTCAGGAGTGGAAGGGCAAGGGGGGAGTTCAGGAGTGGAGGGGTAGGGGGGGAGTTTAAGAGTGGCGGGGCAAGGGGGGAGTTTAGGAGTGTAGGTGCAAGGGGAGGGATTTGGATGGGAGGGGCAAGAGGGGAGTTTAGAAAGTGGATGATTAATGAAAGACGAACATTGAAAACAAATTGGGTTTGTTGTGATTTTCAAGTTAGCAATCGGGTTCAGAATGATGGAGGAGGGATGGAATGAATGTGAATTTAGACCATGTAGTGAGGGAGACGTATAAGATATTGAATTTCTTTTTTTTGAGGTGGAATGAGTTGGAGAGGAAATTGAGAAAAGCCTTTTAAATAGGAAGAAAAACAGCGTGTTGTAAAATACCACTGAGTAAAACACTGAAGGGGAAAGGTTATACATATTTAAATAATATTTAAACAGAACCGTGAACAATCTTATGTGCACAAAAATACCAACGGGGGGAGAGCCGAGAGGGACCACCACGAGTCACGTGAAGGGCAAACGGTGGATGGCAAGGAGTTAATGGGGGCGGGGCGGACAGCACACCTGGACAGAAAATACAGGATGAGTCAACAGTACACGTGGAGAAAGGAAAATAAATGTTTTTGGTTTTTTTTTTGTTTGTTTGGTTTTTGGGGGTGGAGGGTGGGGGAGGTAGGGATTTAGAACGTTAGACAGAGTATTATGTTCGGGGTAGAAGGGAAAAAAACTAAGAGCCAAGCAAAACACGATTAAGATAACAAACACCGACGGGGGTACAACTACAAGGCCGCACACGAGGAGCAGAACACGATTAAATAATTACAAGTTACAGGAAATTCAAACCAAAAGTAACTATAATCAAAACAATAACGCATGGACGATAAAATAACGAGTTGAAATTTGACAATCTATCTGGGGAAATGGGGGAGAAACACGTGGTCGAAGAACGAACGACCGAACGAATAAGAATGAATAAACGAATGAGAACAGAGAAGGAAATGTTTTTTTTTTGGATTTTTTTGAGTTGTGATTTACACAAGGAAGAGGGCTATGGGGTGAAAAGATTGGGAAAACAGAGAACGAAAGTTATTGGATCACAAAAACACGGACCGCTGAGAGAAAAACAAAGCCTCAAGGTTGTACAGTGTTCACTGTACAACTACAAGGCCTCAAAACACGACCCGAATTAACACGATTTTCAATACAGGTATGAAAGATTTGCACCGAAAATCTTCGTCGGGAGACAATATATACACCATAAAATAAATAGTTATAACGAAAATACAAATGGGAACAATTACTTAACTTCGATTTCGATGGATAGCATGGAGAGCTGAGAATAAACGAACCCTCGCCAACAAGACCGGAAACGGAAACCAATGTTTATAAAATCCTCAATTTTCATCTTATTGACTTGAAATTTGAATAGGATTTTCATATCGGTGAACTGAATTCAACCACCAACTATTTTTGAGGTCAAAAGGTCAACATAGGCCAAAGGTCAACCACCTTTTTCAAATTTCAAAAATCCTCAATTTTCATCTTATTGACATGAAAATCCTATTCAAATTTCAAATCAGTGAACTGAATTCAACCACCAACTATTTTTGAGGTTAAAAGGATGCTCCACTCAGTGCCATTCTACTTTGTTCTGTTTTGCCAAGTGTCGTTCTTTGAGTGATTTTTCATTTAGTTATTTACACCATTAATGGTTTTCTACACCATCCACTTTCTAAACTCCCCTCTTGCCCCTCCCATCCAAATCCCTCCCCTTGCACCTACACTCCTAAACTCCCCCCTTGCCCCGCCACTCTTAATTTAGTTATTTGACGGCGAGGTCACGTCTTTTCGAAGCTGCTCCATGCGCTCACGCTTTCGAAGCTAAGTGATATTTCTCAATCGTGTTTTTGTCGAGACTGTATCTATCTTTCGGTGTATGTACCAATAGCGTATCTTTTGGAAAATTTTCGGTGCTAATTTTTCGTACATGTATACACAATCGTCGGTTAATGGTATCGAGTATTCTGCGGCCTAGTACTCGTAGGCTTGGACTACCGTACCGTCTCCAACCTTGTGGTTTGTTTTCCTCTCAGCGATTCGTCGAATGCGCTGAAATTATTTTCGTTCACTGTTTCGTCCCAGTCGTTCACCCGTACTAGTCTAGTAGGAAGACTAGGTCCCCCTGCACCCCCCGGAGATATACTTCTAATCAGTGTTTCTAGATTGGAAAAAATGTGTAGAAAATGACTAGCTATGGCCCCAAGCTGAAAAAATGTCCCACATACCATTTTTATGCAAATTACTGCTGCAAATTTTATGCAAAATTTTGCAAATTTTATGCAAATTTTTGATGAGGAGTAGAGTTGAGGGGTCTTTGAGGGCTTCATCGAGGTGCTCTCGGTTGCAAGACTGGGTCATTCTGAGAAGCACAGCAGGGTCAGAGATCATGATGTTCTCCTCCTCAGTGAATCTCTCCATCAACAGCCTCTCCATTGCCTCACACACTGTTTTGAGGCAAAAGAGGGACTTTGCGTAGGCCTTTCCACTGAGAACACCTTTGAGAGATCCACTTGTTACTAGTTGTGCCTCAAAGAGAATCTCTGCATATCCAGAACCACGCATCTTGTGTCCAGTGAGCATCCCGATGTAGTTCATGGATGTGTGGAAGGGTCCAATCGTTACTACATGACTAGCAAATTCATTTGGCCAGCGCCAGATGATGGGAAGGGCTTTCATGCAGACACCCAGATCAAATGTATTCAGGACCCATCTCTGACCCACCTCAGCAGTTGCTGCCTCGGAACGCTTCAGTAGCTCACGAACAACTGCGTTGTCTGTGATCGGTTGGTGGATAGGCGTGCAGTAGTCGACTGTTGATTTGCTGGGTGGGGGAGAACCAGTTGCAGAGGTGAAACCCCCTAGCCCAGGCACAGGCTGCAGGCCATTGCCATGCCATGCAGGCACCAGGCACAGACCGATCACAGACAACGCAGTTGTTCGTGAGCTACTGAAGCGTTCCGAGGCAGCAACTGCTGAGGTGGGTCAGAGATGGGTCCTGAATACATTTGATCTGGGTGTCTGCATGAAAGCCCTTCCCATCATCTGGCGCTGGCCAAATGAATTTGCTAGTCATGTAGTAACGATTGGACCCTTCCACACATCCATGAACTACATCGGGATGCTCACTGGACACAAGATGCGTGGTTCTGGATATGCAGAGATTCTCTTTGAGGCACAACTAGTAACAAGTGGATCTCTCAAAGGTGTTCTCAGTGGAAAGGCCTACGCAAAGTCCCTCTTTTGCCTCAAAACAGTGTGTGAGGCAATGGAGAGGCTGTTGATGGAGAGATTCACTGAGGAGGAGAACATCATGATCTCTGACCCTGCTGTGCTTCTCAGAATGACCCAGTCTTGCAACCGAGAGCACCTCGATGAAGCCCTCAAAGACCCCTCAACTCTACTCCTCATCAAAAATTTGCATAAAATTTGCATAATTTTGCATAAAATTTGCAGCAGTAATTTGCATAAAAATGGTATGTGGGACATTTTTTCAGCTTGGGGCCATAGCTAGTCATTTTCTACACATTTTTTCCAATCTAGAAACACTGATTAGAAGTATATCTCCGGGGGGTGCAGGGGGACCTAGTCTTCCTACTAGACTATACATCCTTGTTTAATATCTGTACTCACAAAAAAAAAAAAAAAAAAAAAAAAAAAAAAACCCCCCAAAAAAATTATTTCCTTCCCAGGTCTTATTCGTTTATTTGTTCTTTTTGTTCGTTCGTTCTTCGTTCGCGATCACGCGGTTAGAAATGTATAATCTCTCCCCTGAACAACTATTTTCTCTCATATATTATAACACCCTTTTCTTCTTTTCCTACAAAAGGATGCTTTCGTCTTGCTCACCAAATCTATTCATTCCAAAAAATATATATAATACCATCTCTTACAGTTCCTCCTTTCTACATTCCCTAAACTATCCAGAACTCCATCCCTCCTCCAGTGTCCTCAAACGTATTTTTGACTCGAAGGTCTCAAACTCATTTTGCAAAAAATGTTCGTTTCCCATGAATCGTACACTTTTCAAAATCCAATCTCACCCCTCCCCTCCAAATCCTCCCCATCACCCATCCCTTTCAAATCTCCCCCCTTGCCCCTTCCCTCCCCTCCCTCCTAAACTCCCCCCACACCCCTCCCCTCCGAGACTCTCCCTCGCTCCTCCCCTCCTAGACTCCCCTCTCACCCCTCCTCCTCAAAGCATCCTCCCTGCTTCTTCCTCCTTCCAACTTTCACCTTCATCTCCCCAAACCTTCTGCCTTGCTCTTCCCCCTCCTCAAATAACACCTCACTGTGCCTCACCAAATCTCCATCAAACCTTTTGTCCGCCCCATTCTTCCCTTTCTCCAAGCTATTCTGAAATCTCTGACACACCTTCAACAGCTCTCCCTACCTCTTCCTCCTCTTCCACATCTTACCCTACCCCTCCCCCCCCTGTTCTGGACCCGATGCTCCCCCTTCCTCTTCATTAACGGTATGGACCTCAAACATCCGGGGCCTTCGCTCAAACTTGACTGACCTCTCCATACAGGTTGCTTCTGACAAACCAGATGTGATCTGCTTAACAGAAACTTTCCTCCTTCATGATGTCTCTGATGCCTTGCTATCTCTCCCAGGTTACTCCCTCCTCCGGTATGATAGACCTGAGCCTCGTCCTGGAGGTGGGGTTGCTATCTTTATAAAAAACTCTCTTCCTCACTCGCCCTCCACTGCCCTCTCTCCACCTCACCCCCAGGAATACCTTTGGCTACGGCTTCCCCTTCGCTCCCACCTTTTGTTCATATGTGTGTTGTACCGTCCACCAATCAGCGATGACTCCATCTACATCTCACTGTCTGATAATATGGACCAACTTCTATCTACCCATCCCAACTCTCTCTTCCTCATATGTGGTGATTTCAATTGTCACCATGCCAGTTGGCTGGGTGTGGGTACCTCTCTCACCAGCCATGGCTCTTCAGCAAAGGAATTCTGCGACTCACTGGGACTGACACGATCTGTCAATTTCCCGACCCGGATCTCAGTCAACGGAGCATCTTCTCTTCTGGATTTGGTTATGACAAACTTCCCTGAAAATGTCTGCTGCTCTTCTTCTGCTCCAATCGGCTCATCTGATCATGTGCTTGTCAAAGTGGACATCTCTCTGACCATTCTCAGAGAGCCTCCTCAGCGTCGACGAGTCTGGCATTTCACTCAGGCCAACTGGCACGGTCTTCAAGCAGCCATCAATCATCTGGACTGGTCTCCCATCTCTACCGCCTCTGACATCAACTCATCCTGGGAATTCTTTCAAAGAAATTGCTCTCTCTCATGCACAGATTTATACCATCTCGTCTTCAGTTGTCATACCCTTCCTCCCGTCCATGGTACACGGAATCTTGTGGTGAGGCTGTTGCCCTGAAACAACTTGCTTTCGTCTCCTGGAAAGCAAATCCAACGGAAGGAAATCTCATTTCCTTTCACAAAGCCCGAAACAAGTGTGTGTCCACCCTCAGGAGAGCCAGGAAACAATATCTCACCATTCTCAAGACCGAACTCTCTTATCTGTCTCCCTCTTCCAAATCCTGGTGGCGTCTGGTCAAATCTGTTTCTGGTGTTTGTTCCCCCTCCATCCCCTCCCTCACCTCAAACGGCTTAACGGCTGACTCCGCACGTGAAAAAGCTGAATGCCTCAACTCTGTGTTTGCCTCTAAATCTTGTGTCCCAAACCCATCCCTCTCTGTACCCACCATACCCAGTCGTACCCAGCTGCTCCTGGACTCTGTGTCCTTTCCTCCTGACAAGGTGGAAAAGTTTCTGGCAACCCTCGACTCTGACTCTGATTCTGCAACTGGTCCTGACGGCATCAGCCCACGGGTCCTAAAATCATGTTCTTCTGCACTTTCACTCCCTCTTTCTGTTCTCTTCACCCTCTCTTTTGCTCAAGGTCATCTGCCATCTGCTTGGAAATCAGCCAACATCACCGCTTTGCACAAAAAAGGTGCAAAAACAGATCCCAGCAACTACAGACCAATCATCCTTCTCCCAATTATCAGCAAAGTCATGGAATCCATCATTGCTTCAGATATTAAATCTTTCCTCTTCTCCAATGGCTTGATCTCTGATCATCAATTTGGTTTCAGACCTGGTCACTCTACTCTGGACATGCTGCTTCTGCTTTCTCAACAATGGATGGAGGTCCTCAACGCCAAACAGGAAATTAGAGCTGTCTCCCTTGACATTTCACGTGCCTTCGATACGGTCTGGCACCCTGCTCTGCTCTCCAAACTCTCCTCCTTTGGTATCCATGGAAATCTCCACGCATGGCTGGCGGACTTCCTCTCTGGTCGTAGTCAACGTGTGGCCCTGAATGGGTTTCTCTCATCTCCTCTTCCTGTTCAGGCTGGAGTTCCCCAAGGTAGTGTTCTGGGCCCTGTGCTTTTTCTGGTCTTCATCAATGATCTCTCTGACTCTCTTGAAAATCCTCTCTATCTCTTTGCTGACGACTCTACTCTCTGTCGCTCCATTCCTCATCCCTCAGATCGGCAGTCTGCAGCCTCCTCACTCTCTGCAGACCTGGACAAAATCACAGACTGGTCAAACAAGTGGAACATGTCTTTCACTCCTGACAAATCTCACACTCTTACAATGTCTCTCCGAAAGGACCGACTGGACAACCCTCCCATCTACTTTCTCAACAATCCTCTCCAAGAAGTTCTGTCGCTCAAGCTTTTGGGTCTCACTATCTGCCATGATCTTTCTTGGGAAAACCACATTTCCAAGCTGGCCTCCAAAGCCAGTCGCCGACTGGGCATCCTCCGTCGTGCGAAGTCCTTCCTTGGCACACCTGAGCTCCTCACCACATACAAGGCTTTCATCCGCAGCTCAATGGAATACTGTTCCCCCCTCTGGGCTGGTGCTCCTGCTTCACACCTTGCTCGGCTTCACGCTGTTGAGGCCAAAGCTTTCAGAATCATTGGAATCTCCTGCGATGTAGTCAACGCCGAGGGCCTTTCACTCACTCACCGCAGGCAGGTTGGTGGTCTTTCTGTCTTCTACCGACTCCTCTCCGGCCTTGCTCCCCCAGCTCTCTCTGTGCTGTCCCCCCAATATTCCTTCAGGTCGCACAAGATCTGCCTGCAACCCTCTTCTGGTTAAACTGCCAAAGTCTAGGCTCTCTGCTCACCTTCACTCTTTCATTCCCCTTTTCTCCCGCCTCTGGAACAAACTCCCCCACTCCCTTCAATCCCACTCCTCCCTCCAGGTCTTTAAAACAGCTGTTCACCACCATCTCTTATCTTCCCCCATCGAAAACCTTGATCTTTTCTACCCCCGGTAATTCACCCCAGAGTCCTTGCAGTGTTCATATGTTTTAATCCTCTCCCACCTCCCCCCAAGTCCTCCCGATGTCCCTGCTCTCAAATGTTGTGTTTGTGTCCTTCCCCCTCTCTCCCCATCTTGTCTACCGCTCCCCTTGTTTTTTGTGTTTTGTGTGTCGGTTTGTCTTTTTGTGTGATTAATGTTAGCTCTTTCACGAGCCTCGATCTTGTATATAAAACAAAACAAAACAAAACAAAAACAAAAAAAAAAAGAGTTTTAAAACCGTTAAACAAATTCACTCTTTTTCTCCTACCTAAACACGTCATCAAACTTGCTTCCTCTCATCAAAGCCTAACGGTGGCAACCGATATTCCCATTTCGCAAACCATGGAAATTCATTTTCAACCTTCATTGTCCCGACAACGAAATCCGCTGTTTGTTTTCAACTTGTGTGATTACCAAATCGAAGCAGGCAAAATCCCCAATTAATGAGGTCCTCCATATCGACACAAAGGCAAGTTAAAGGCTAATTGTGTGATTTATATTGGACATTCAAGATTATGGAATGAATAGCGATGGGATGTTTGCTTTGTAGCACACAAAGCAAATACAGTAAGGACAATGCAGCGCACACACACACACACACAATCCATCGAATTACACACAATTGTGAGCACAATTACTCTGAGTACAACATTCTGGGAATCAATCATTCCCTTCAATCAACGTTTGTCCAAAATAACAAACTGTACCTTCCTTTAAATCGAGATAATAGAAAATTGACTGAAGTTGCTTAAAATGCAGTTGAACCAACACAAGTGAATGTGATAAAAAATTCATTTGTAGGACAAAAATTTAAAGCTTATTCCCTAAAGATATCTGGAACAAATTTATGAATATATCATCAAATTCTCATTGCTAATCATATCTTCTTTTTACCCTTCGCCAGGGGAGAGGGTATTGCATTCGAGTCTGTTTGTCTGTCTGTTTGTCCGCACAGAATAAATATGATTTTCTCTGCAACCGTTGGTCCGATTGACAGGAAATCTTCACCATAGGTGCAACTCCGTGGTAGAATTTTCTAATGATAATTATGACGTCATAGGTCACGTGGTTCGGCCGCCATCTTGGAAAAATCTAAAAAAATTGCACCTCTATATCTCGGAAAACGCTGAATAGAAAAATTGAGACATGGCTCAATGTAAAGAACTCTCCATGGGGAATAAAATAAGTTAATGATGATGTCATAGGTGCCTCCATTATGACGTCATAATTCGACAAGTACAAAACTTCATCCGATCAAGATGAAATTTCTTGAGCATAATCTAGGAATAAATTAGTTTAGAAAAAAAAATAATGATGACGTCATCGGTCACGTGGTTCAGCCGCCATATTTGTTTTAACACAAAAGCCTTAAAAAACACTGAAAATACATCCTGGAGAGGGTTTGCGATCTCTGATTGCTCTTTTTCTTGTATTATCTGAAACTAGCAGGAGTACCCAATGTTGGCGGAGGGTGGGGGGAAGGGGGCAGGAGAGGGATGGATGAGGTAGGGAGTGGAAGGAGTAGGGGAGGTGAGGGGGAGGGGAAAGATATACAGTACTACATATACATCTTTTGGGGGAGGAGTGGCTTTGATAAGCCGCTCCGTTTCGGGGAGGAGGGGGGGGGGGGGAAGAAGGAGGAAAAATTTACCCGTGCAAAGAGTGCTTTAACCTCAGTGTTGCCCAGGTAAAAAAGGAAATTGTAATGCCCTCTACCACCATCACTACCCCTAACCCCAACACATTTACATAGAGAATTTACGCTCCTTTCCCGGGCCCCCACACCCCCACATGAGGCCGAGGCTACATAGCCTATGTTACCCCCCAGACAAAGTTGTATTTGTATTTGTACCCCGAGTAGAGTATAAAAGTGTTGATAGCTGGAGTACCCGGCGTTGCTCAAGCGAAAAAGAAACATTAACATATTTGAAATGAGGTTAAATATAATGGAAAAGCAATTGCATCCAAATCAGAATCCATCACAAACAACAACAACAACAGGCATTTTAAGGCCATTTTCCCTGCAAGAGCGGGGGTTAGCCTGAGAATGCCCTGCATATATTCATAGAATCCATCACAAATGCCAAATAATCATTTTACCTTTTCGTTGAATATATGCAGGTGAATGTGCCGTTCATCACGTTTCTGAGTTAAGTATGATGACGTTCAGGAAGAAGAAGAAGCCTTACCACAAACTTAGACCGCTTCCGGAATTTTTTGATTATTTGTGTTCAAATGTCTGGTAATTGTTTTGTATTTGTTTATGCGAATGTGTACTTCTTTATAACTGTTTCAAATATAACTTGCATATAATCAAAAAGGTTTAGGCACTATAGAGCGATTTTTTTTTAATCCCCCCCAAAAAATACTTTAAAAATATATATATACTTTTTTTGCCTAAAACACTCCCGGGCACTCACTGATGAACGTCTGGAAAGTTTGACGAAGATCCGTTCAGCCATCTCTGAGAAACATGGCGACACAGACCAACGGCTCTCTTATATAGTAGATAATAAAAGGGTGCATGTGTGTCTCCTCCAAAACTCCAAAACCATGAAACTTAACAGCCCCCAACTTTACATGCATACCTATCGAACTCGAAGGGAGTGCTTTAGCCACCATTTTGTTTTGGCCTATTCAAATGTGCTTTGCCTGGGAACCACAATGACCTCTCACGGACGAATTAAAGCAGTTTTTTTTTTGTATACAGAATCGAGGCTCGTGAAAGAGCTAACATTTATCACACACAAAAAAATCAAACAGACACACAAAGTATATAATAAGGGGAGTGGTAGACAAGATGGGGAGAGAAGGGGAAGCACACAAACACAACATTTGAGAGCAGGGACATCGGGAGATCTGTGGGAGGGAGAGGGCTTGGGGGGAGGAGCCGTGGGAAGGGGGGGGGGGGGTGGGAGAAGTATAAAACACAAGGACACTGCAAGGACTTCCAGGAAAGAAGTTGGTATTTCAAAAAAGTGTATCTGGGGTGAAATTAGCGGGGTCCCAGTGAGCCGCAGAAGTCCTTTGCTGAGGAGCCATGGCTGGTGAGAGAGGTACCCACACCCAGCCAACTGGCATGGTGACAATTGAAATCACCACATATGAGGAAGAGAGAGTTAGGATGAGTTGATAGAAGTTGGTCCATATTATCAGACAGCGAGATGTAGATGGAGTCATCACTATTTGGTGGACGGTACAACACACATATGAACAAAAGGTGGGAGCGAAGGGGAAGCCGTAGCCAGAGGTCCTCCTGGGGGTGAGGTGGAGAAAGGGCAATGCAGGGCGAGTGAGGAAGAGAGTTTTTGATAAAAATAGCAACCGCACCTCCAGGACGAGGCTCAGGTCTATCATACCGGAGGAGGGAGTAACCCGGGAGAGATATTGAGGAATCAGAGACATCACGAAGGAGGAAAGTTTCTGTTAAGCAGGGTTAGGAATGGCCCACATAATGGAAATCTGGATTTGGATTTGATGATCGGATCCCATACACTAACTAAACAAGTAACATTTACATAGTGTGAAATCTGGAGTGAAATCTGAAAAATTTAACACATTACTGATTCTTATAACTAAGTGTATAACTTATATCTAATATTTAAGCAGGGCTGTCCTTCCTCCTTCTCCATATTACCAAAGCATTAAACTGAACTTTTCCTCCTGTTCCAACAATTATATTGAGTGAAGGAAAGATGAAGGGATGTAACAAAAGTGTAACTTGAGTGCAACAAAAACAATTAACCAGCAGGATAGACATCAAGGGTTCCGAAGCCGTGCCTTTGTACTCCGTGGGGAAAATCTCTGGACTTAGGAAGGCAAAATCGAATTAAAAAAAAAATAGAACTAAAAGAACGTGGCCCACCTCCTTCCGCCTCCTCCTCTCCTCTCTATCCCCTCCACCACCCCTCTCTTAATATTCCCGTCAGCGAAGCGACCCTGCATTGCCCGGCAACGCCAGGTACATTTGTTATTAATAAATACAAGAAATAGGTATGTTTGGTTCCTTTGCTCCCATTAAATGCGTCACATTTAAGTAAATCCGCACACTTGTCATTGTTTATATATTCTGTATTGTACATTGTGATACAGTGCTGTAAATAAATGTAAAACAAGTACAGATACATTCAAAGTACACCACCCCCATGCCAAATAATTAAATATCCTCCAGCGCGGCATTGCCGGGGCGCCTCAGGCGCCCGGCAATACCGCAGTGCAGCTCACAGAGAGTGCATTGGGAGGGAGAGGTGTACAATAATTGATTGATTCATTGCATAATTAAAATCAATAAAAGATAATCATAAAATATTTTCTTAATCAATAATTGGCTAATAGCATAACTAAACCACAAGTGACTAGTGCTTCATATGAAGATGTATCTTTCAGAAATTTAATCAAACAAGTCATTAATAAAAAAATTAAATAATTAATTGATTAAATGATTAATCAATAAATCAAAAATATCCTTTAGAGCCACATCACTTGGGCACTGTCGTGTCCAAATATTAGCTTCCTAGCTCAAAAGGTGCCTGAGATATTGCTCAGATGAGAAAGAAAATATATAAATGACTAATAATGAAAGTAAATAAATAATAATCATTAAAAAATTAAATAGTTAATCAATTCGCTAATAGAATGCATAAACCACCACCATTTCATCCAAATCTGTAACTTAAAAAAAATTAATTAAGTCATTCATCGAATAATTAAATAATTAATCAATTAATTAATTAATCAAAAAATAAAAAATACCCTTTACAGCCAAATAACCTGGTCATTGTCACGTCCAAATATCAGCTTCCTAGCTCTAAAGGCGCCTGAGATATTGCCCAGAGGATAAATAAAATAAATAAATAATTAATAATGAGAATAAATAAAGAATGATAATAAAAAATTTAAATAATTAATCAATTGGCTAATCTCTATATATAAAGGAGGAGTGTCTGTGTGTGTGTGTGTGTGTGTGTGTGTGTGTGTGTGTGTGTGTGTGTGTGTGTGTGTGTGTGTATATGTGTGTCTGTCTGGATGTCCGCTTATAACTCAAGAACTACACATCGGAGAAAAGTTTTAGACACAGATTCGGAATCAGCATAAAATCCTGGTGGTTATAGGCTACGTTTTATTTTAATATCAATGGTTTAAAAAAACCGCGCCACCTGCAATTCCATGGTGGTTTGTGGCGGCGCTAGACGTTCGGGGTGTATTGCAATGGTTTGTCGGGTTTGGCTGTGGGTCCAGAATAGCTCCCATTTCCTCATGTTCTTCCACTTTTATTTTGATTCTTCTGTTACAACGCCTTCCTTATGTACCTTATATCCCCCCGACGAGGCCTCTACATAATTTCATGCGGCAGAATTTCGTACATTTTGAGTGAAAGAAGTGAGACGAAGTTGTAGGAGGAAGAAGAGGCGCGGCCAAACTGATAGAAGCCGACTGTGGAGGGCCTCGATCGTGAGTGGAAATGGCGGTAATTGCGTTTGTATCGCAAAGTAAAGGATCTGCATTCATTTCTGAACTTGCATTGGTGGATTGTTATACATCTGCATTATTTTTCATAAATAAACTTTATGTTGAACTTGAAGGCTCCAAGCACGGACTATATATATATAGCCCTCATTGAGGTAAAAATAAAAGTAAAAATCCTGCTATCGCTTGCCAAGCTAGCCGTTCCCCCCCCCTCCCCCTCCCCTCTCCTCCTCCCCCTCCCTCCTCCCCTCTCCTCCTCCCCCTCCCTCCTCCCTCTTCTCCCCTCTCCTCCTCCCCTCCCTCCTCTTCTCCCCTCCCCCCTCTTCTCCCCTCCCCCCCTCTTCTCCCCTCCCCCCCTCTTCTCCCCTCCCCCCCTCTTCTCCCCTCCCCCCTCTTCTCCCCTCCCCACCCTCTCCTCCCCTCCCCCCCTGTTCCCCTCCCCTCCCCCCCCCGTTCCCCTCCCCTCCCCCCCCCGTTCCCCTCCCCTCCCCCCCCCGTTCCCCTCCCCTCTCCCCCCGTTCCCCTCCCCTCCCCCCCGTTCCCCTCCCCTTCCTCCTCCCCCCTTTCCCCCGCCCGGCAATGCCGGGTACTTCCCATGGCCAGCTGTACGTGGGCTGCTCGAGGGTTGGAAAACCAAGCAATCTTTATGTCTTGGCACCAAGTAAGAAAACCCGAAATGTTGTATACCAAGAGGTTTTGAGAAATTGATAAATGACAAAACGTCATGTAGGAAATGTACTGTGATATTGCTCTAAAATATACATGTTCTTTTCATCATATATTTGTCTTATTCTTATTCAACCCGGGCGAAGCCGGGTACCTCAGCTAGTAGAACACATAAACCTCCAAATGTCATCATGCCAGCTGGCTTGCCAGCTGGCTGGGTGTGGGTTCATCTCTCACCAGCAATGGCACCTCAGCAAAGGACTTCTGCGACTCATTGGGACTGACACAATCTGTGAATTTCCCGACCCGGGTCTCAGTCAATGGAGTATCTTCTCTTCTGGACTTGGTTATGACTACCTTCCCTGCAAATGTCTGCTGCTCTTCTTCTGCTCCAATCGGTTCTTCTGATCATGTGCTTGTTAAAGTGGACATCTCTCTGGCCATTCTCAGAGAGCCTCCTCAGCGCCGACGTGTCTGGCATTTCACTCAAGCCGACTGGCTTGGTCTGCAAGCAGCCATCAATCATCTGGACTGGTCTCCCACCTCTACTGCCTCTGACATCAATTCTTCCTGGGAATTCTTCCAAAGCAAACTGCTCTCTCTCATGCACAGATTTATCCCATCTCGTCTTCAGTTGTCTTACCCTTCCTCCCGTCCATGGTACACTGAATCTTGTGGTGAGGCAGTTGCCCTGAAACAACTTGCCTTTGCCTCTTGGAAGGCAAATCCAACTGAAGGCAATCTCAGTTCCTTCCACCAAGCTCGAAACAAGTGTGTGTCTACCCTCAGGAGTGCCAGGAAGCACTATCTCTCCACACTCAAGATTGAACTCTCAAACCTGTCTCCTTCCTCCAAATCCTGGTGGCGTCTGGTCAAATCCGTTTCTGATGTTTGTTCCCCCTCCATCCCCTCCCTTACCTCAAATGGCTACACAGTTGACACCACACATGACAAAGCCGAATGCCTCAACTCTGTGTTTGCCTCAAAATCTTGTGTCCCAAACCCATCTCTCTCTGTTCCCACCTTTCCCAGTCGAACCGAACTGCTCCGGGACTCTGTGTCCTTCTCTCCTGACAAGGTGGAGAAGTTTTATCAAACCTCGACTCTGATTCTGCAACTGGACCAGACGGCATCAGCCCACGGGTCCGAAAATCCTGCTCTGCCGCTCTATCTCACACTCTCTCTGTTCTTTTCACCCTCTCTTTTGCTCAAGGTCATGTGCCAGCATCTTGGAAATCAGCAAACATTACCGCTTTACACAAAAAAGGTGCAAAAACAGATCCTTGCAACAAAGACCAATCAGCCTGCTTCCAATTATCAGCAAAGTCATGGAATCCGTCATTGCTTCGGATATCAAATCCTTCCTCTTCTCCAATGGCTTGATCTCTGATCATAAATTTGGATTCAGACCAGGTCATTCTACTCTGGACATGTTGCTTCTGCTATCTCAACAATGGATGGAGGTCCTCAATGCCAAACAGGAAACTAGAATCCGGGCACTCGGTAGAGCGCATACCTTCGCCGCAGCTACTGTTCTGTACTTGGCATGGGAGTGTATGCGATGTGAAACTTTATGTGAAATGCGATCGATTTTTAAAAATCAGAATTTGAGCAAATCTGTTTCATTCGTCTGTTAATATGCCTCCCCGATTGACAAATCTGCAATTTGAATTTCATTTGAGGTTGAAATGATTGCGGGAGATCGCGTTATAGTGATGACGTCTTGGATGGACATCCTCTTCTTCAGTCGCTCATAACTTTGAGTGAAATACGATCGAGTTAAAAATAGTCAGAATTTGAGCAAATCTGTTTCATTCGTTTGTTAATATGCCTCATCTCTTGACAAATCTGCAATTATAATTTTTTTTGAGGTTGAAATGATCGCGGGAGATTGCGTTATAGTGATGACGTCCTGGATGGACATCTTCTTCTTCAGTCGCGCATAACTTTGAGTGAAATACGATCGAGTTAAAAATAGTCAGAATTTGAGCAAATCTGTTTCATTCGTTTGTTAATATGCCTCATCTATTGTCAAATCTGCAATTATAATTTTTTTTGAGGTTGAAATGATCGCGGGAGATCGCGTTATAGTGATGACGTCCTGGATGGACATCTTCTTCTTCAGTCGCTCATAACTTTGAGTGAAATACGATCGAGTTAAAAATAGTCAGAATTTGAGCAAATCTGTTTCCCAAAATCTAATCAAATGTGTCCCGTATAATAACCAATCATCCCACCAAATTTCATGCAATTCGGTTGAATACTTTTTAAGTTATGCGATTAACATACACACACACAGACATACAAATAAATACACAGCGATCAAAACATAACCTTCCGCTTTTGCGAAGGTAATTAGAGCTGTCTCACTTGACATATCACGTGCCTTCGATACGGTCTGGCACCCAGCTCTGCTCACCAAACTCTCCTCCTATGGTATCCATGGAAATCTCCACTCATGGCTTGCGGACTTCCTCTCTGGTCGTAGGCAACGTGTGGCCCTGAATGGATTTCTCTCATCTCCCCTTCCTGTTCTGGCTGGAGTTCCCCAAGGTAGTTCCCCCCTTATGGTTAAACTGCCAAAATCTAGGCTCTCTGCTCACCTTCACTCTTTCATTCCCCTTTTCTCCCACCTCTGGAACAAACTCCCCCACTCCCTTCAATCCCACTCCTCCCTCCAGGTCTTTAAAACAGCTGTTCACCACCATCTCTTATCTTCCCCCATCCAAAACCTTGATCTTTTCTATCCCCGCTAATTCACCCCAGAGTCCTTGCAGTGTTCATGTTTTATACCTCTCCCACCTCCCCCCAAGTCCTCCCAATGTCCCTGCTCTCAAATGTTGTGTTTGTGTCCTTCCCCCTCTCTCCCCATCTTGTCTGCCGCTCCCCTTGTTTTTTGTGTTTTGTGTGTCGGTTTGACTTTTTGTGTGATTAATGTTAGCTCTTTCACGAGCCTCGATCTTGTATACAAAAAAGAAAAAGAAAAAAAAAGAAGAAAAAAAATGAAACAAGTACACATACATTCAAAGTACACCGCCCCATGCCAAATAATTAAATATGCTGCAGCGCGGCATTGCCGGGGTGCCTGTGGCGCCCGGCAATACCGCAGTGCAGCTCATTGAGGCTGCATTGGGAGGGAGAGGTGTACACGAATTGATTGATTAATTGTATAATTAAAATCAATAAAAGATTATCACAAAATATTTTCATAATCAATTGGCTAATCGCATAACTAAACCACTAGTGCTTCATCCGAAGATGTATCTTTTAGAAATTAATTAAATAAGTCATTTATAAATAATTAAATAATTAATTGATTACTCAATAAATAATTAATCGATTAATCAATAAATACTTAATAGATGAAATGATTAATCAATAAATCAAAAATATCCTTGATAGCCACATCACTTGGTCCACTCATGTCCAAATATTAAATTCCCAGCTCAAAAGGTGCCTGAGATATTGGCCAAATGAGAAAGAAAATAAATAAATGATTAATAATGAAAATAAATAAATAATAATCATAAAAGAATTAAATTATTAATCAATTTGGTCAGAGAACACATAAACTACCACTATTTCATCAGAATCTGTAACTTAAAAAAAAAAACATTTTTTGTCATTAATCGAATAATTAAATAATTAATCGATTAATTGATTAATTAATAAATCAAAAATATCCTTTGCAGCCAAATCACCTGGTCATTGGCATGTCCAAATATCAGCTTCCTAACTCAAAAGGTGCCTGAGTTAATAATGGTCAGAAGAGAAATGAAATTTAATTAATTAAATAAGTACTTAATTACACGCTAATAATTAAATAACTCCTCAATTAATTGATTATTCAAAAAACAAAAAATACCGTATTTGACAAAGGACTTGCTCACTACTGTGCCGAAATTTCAGCTTCCTAGCTCAAAGGATGGCTGAGATATCGCCCGGACAACCAAGAAAGAAAACAAACAAGTACACATACATTCAAAGTACACCGCCCCATGCCAAATAATTAAATATGCTGCAGCGCGGCATTGCCGGGGCGCCTCCGGCGCCCGGCAATACCGCAGTGCAGCTCATTAAGGCTGCATTGGGAGGGAGAGGTGTACACTAATTGATTGATTAATTGTATAATTAAAATCAATAAAAGATTATCACAAAATATTTTCATAATCAATTGGCTAATCGCATAACTAAACCACTAGTGCTTCATCCGAAGATGTATCTTTTAGAAATTTAATTAAATAAGTCATTTATAAAAAATTAAATAATTAATTGATTACTCAATAAATAATTAATCGATTAATCAATAAATAATTAATAGATGAAATGATTAATCAATAAATCAAAAATATCCTTGATAGCCACATCACTTGGTCACTTATGTCCAAATATTAGCTTCCCAGCTCAAAAGGTGCCTGAGATATTGGCCAAATGAGAAAGAAAATAAATAAATGATTAATAATGAAAATAAATAAATAATAATCATAAAAAAATTAAATTATTAATCAATTTGGTCAGAGAACACATAAACTACCACTATTTCATCAGAATCTGTAACTTTAAAAAAAAAAAATTTTTTGTCATTAATCGAATAATTAAATAATTAATCGATTAATTGATTAATTAATAAATCAAAAATATCCTTTGCAGCCAAATCACCTGGTCATTGGCATGTCCAAATATCAGCTTCCTAACTCAAAAGGTGCCTGAGTTAATAATGGTCAGAAGAGAAATGAAATTTAATTAATTAAATAAGTACTTAATTAAACGCTAATAATTAAATAACTCCTCAATTAATTGATTATTCAAAAAACAAAAAATACCGTATTTGACAAAGGACTTGCTCACTACTGTGCCGAAATTTCAGCTTCCTAGCTCAAAGGATGGCTGAGATATCGCCCGGACAACCAAGAAAGAAAACAAACAAACAAGAAAACAAGAAAACAAGTACACATACATTCAAAGTACACCGCCCCATGCCAAATAATTAAATATGCTGCAGCGCGGCATTGCCGGGGCGCCTCCGGCGCCCGGCAATACCGCAGTGCAGCTCATTGAGGCTGCATTGGGAGGGAGAGGTGTACACTAATTGATTGATTAATTGTATAATTAAAATCAATAAAAGATTATCACAAAATATTTTCATAATCAATTGGCTAATCGCATAACTAAACCAGTAGTGCTTCATCCGAAGATGTATCTTTTAGAAATTTAATTAAATAAGTCATTTATAAAAAATTAAATAATTAATTGATTACTCAATAAATAATTAATCGATTAATCAATAAATACTTAATAGATGAAATGATTAATCAATAAATCAAAAATATCCTTGATAGCCACATCACTTGGTCACTCATGTCCAAATATTAGCTTCCCAGCTCAAAAGGTGCCTGAGATATTGGCCAAATGAGAAAGAAAATAAATAAATGATTAATAATGAAAATAAATAAATAATAATCATAAAAAAATTAAATTATTAATCAATTTGGTCAGAGAACACATAAACTACCACTATTTCATCAGAATCTGTAACTTAAAAAAAAAAAATTTTTTTGTCATTAATCGAATAATTAAATAATTAATCGATTAATTGATTAATTAATAAATCAAAAATATCCTTTGCAGCCAAATCACCTGGTCATTGGCATGTCCAAATATCAGCTTCCTAACTCAAAAGGTGCCTGAGTTAATAATGGTCAGAAGATAAATGAAATTTAATTAATTAAATAAGTACTTAATTAAACGCTAATAATTAAATAACTCCTCAATTAATTGATTATTCAAAAAACAAAAAATACCGTATTTGACAAAGGACTTGCTCACTACTGTGCCGAAATTTCAGCTTCCTAGCTCAAAGGATGGCTGAGATATCGTCCGGACAACCAAGAAAGAAAGAAAACAAGAAAACAACCAGAGTGAAAACTGAGTACTCTCTTTCAGCGTGCGTCACTGCCGAGCCCCCTTCGGTGCCCAGCAATGACGATTTGCAATGCCTGGAGATGGCATAGGAAAGGTGCGGTGTACAACAAACAAGAAACCAGAGTGAAAACTGAGTACTCTCTTTCAGCGTGCGTCACTGCCGAGCCCCCTTTGGTGCCCGGCAATGACGATTTGCAATGCCTGGAGATGGCATAGGAAAGGAGCGGTGTACAACAAACAAGTACACATACATTCAAAGTACACCGCCCGCATGCCAAATAATTAAATATCCTACAGCGCGGCATTGCCGGGGCGCCTTAGGCGCCCGGCAATACCGCAGTGCAGCTCATATAGGCTGCATTGGGAAGGAGAGGTGTACACTAATTGATTGATTAATTGTATAATTAAAATCAATAAGACTATCACAAAATATTTTCTTAATCAATTGGCTAATAGCATAACTAAACCACTAGTGCTTCATCCGAAGATGTATCTTTTAGAAATGTAATTAAATAAGTCATTAATAAAAAATTAAATAATTAATTTATTCATCAATAAATAATTAATTAATCGATTAATCAATAAATAATTAATCGATTAAATGATTAATCAATAAATCAAAAATATCCTTGATAGCCACATCCCTTGGTCACAGTCATGTCCAAATGTTAGCTTCCCAGCTCAAAAGGTGCCTGAGATATTGGCCAAATGAGAAAGAAAATAAATAAATGATTAATAATGAAAATAAATAAATAATAATCATAAAAAAATTAAATTATTAATCAATTCGGTCAGAGAACACATAAACCACCACCATTTCATCAGAATCTGTAACTTAAAAAAAAAAAAAAATTTAGTCATTAATCAAATAATTAAATAATTAATCGATTAATTGATTAATTAATAAATCAAAAATAGTGTTTGCAGCCAAATCACCTGGTCATTGGCATGTGCAAATATCAGCTTCCTAACTCAAAAGGTGCCTGAGTTAATGGTCAGAAGAGAAAGGAAATTTAATTAATTAAATAAGTACTTAATTAATCGCTAATAATTAAATAACTCATCAATGAATTGATTAATCAAAAAACAAAAAATACCGTTTTTGACAAAGGACTTGCTCACTATTGTGCCGAAATTTCAGCTTCCTCGCTCAAAGGATGGCTGAGATATCGCCCGGACAACCAAGAAAACAAGAAAACAAACAAGTAAAGAAACATTCAAAGTACACCGCCCCCATGCCAAATAATTAAATGTGCTACAGCGCGGCATTGCCGGGGCGCCTCTGGCGCCCGCCAATACCGCAGTGCAGCTCATATAGGCTGCATTGGGAAGGAGAGGTGTACGCAAATTGATTGATTAATTGTATAATTAAAATCAATAAAAGATTATCACAAAATATTTTCATAATCAATTGGC
Organism: Myxine glutinosa; assembly: GCF_964187855.1. Lineage (NCBI taxonomy): Eukaryota > Metazoa > Chordata > Myxini > Myxiniformes > Myxinidae > Myxine > Myxine glutinosa. The sequence continues at coordinate 11,318,450 of NC_136262.1, read as the reverse complement.
TAATAGCATAACTAAACCACTAGTGCTTCATCCAAAGATGTATCTTTTAGAAATTTAATTAAATTAATAATTAATAAAAAATTAAATAATTAATTGATTAATCAATAAATAATTAATCGATTAAATGATTAATCAATAAATCAAAAATATCCTTGATAGCCACATCACTTGGTCACTGTCCTGTCCAAATACTAGCTTCCCAGCTCAAAAGGTGCCTGAGATATTGGCCAAAGGAGAAAGAAAATAAATAAATGATTAATAATGAAAATAAATAAATAATAATCATAAAAAAATTAAATTATTAATCAATTTGGTCAGAGAACACATAAACTACCACTGTTTCATCAGAATCTGTAACTTAAAAAAAAAATTTTTTTTGTCATTAATCGAATAATTAAATAATTATTCGATTATTAATAAATCAAAAACAGCCTTTGCAGCGAAATCACCTGGTCATTGGCATGTCCAAATATCAGCTTCCTAACTCAAAAGGTGCCTGAGTTAATGGTCAGAAGAGAAAGGAAATTTAATTAATTAAATAAGTACTTAATTAATCGCTAATAATTAAATAACTCCTCAATTAATTGATTAATCAAAAAACCAAAAATACCGTTTTTGAAAAAGGACTTGCTCACTATTGTGCCGGAATTTCAGCTTCCTAGCTCAAAGGATGGCTGAGATATCGCCCGGACAAACAAGAAAGAAAACAAACAACCAGAGTGAAAACTGAGTACTCTCTTTCAGCATGCGTCACTGCCTAGCCCCCTTCGGTGCCCAGCAATGACGATTTGCAATGCCTGGAGATGGCATAGGAAAGGAGCGGTGCACAACAAGAAACCAGAGTGAAAACTGAGTACTCTCTTTCAGCGTGCGTCACTGCCGAGCCCCCTTTGGTGCCCGGCAATGACGATTTGCAATGCCTGGAGATGGCATAGGAAAGGAGCGGTGTACAACAAGAAAGCAAGAAACCAGAGTGAAAACTGAGTACTCTCTTTCAGCGTGCGTCACTGCCGAGCCCCCTTTGGTGCCCGGCAATGACGATTTGCAATGCCTGGAGATGGCATAGGAAAGGAGCGGTGTACAACAAGAAACCAGAGTGAAAACTGAGTACTCTCTTTCAGCGTGCGTCACTGCCGAGCCCCCTTTGGTGCCCGGCAATGACGATTTGCAATGCCTGGAGATGGCATAGGAAAGGAGCGGTGTACAACAAAAAACCGCCACCATTTCATCCGAATCTGGAACTTAAAAATTTTTTTTAGTCATTAATCGAATAATAAAATAATTAATCGATTAATTGATTAATCAATAAATCAAACAAGTACACATACATTCAAAGTACACCGCCCCCATGCCAAATAATTAAATATCCTACAGTGCGGCTCATAGAGGCTGCATTGTGAGGGAGAGGTGTACACTAATTGATTGATTAATTGTATAATTAAAATCAATAAAAGATTATCACAAAATATTTTCATAATCAATTGGCTAATAGCATAATTAAACCACTAGTGCTTCATCCGAAGATGTATCTTTTAGAAATTTAATTAAATAACTAATTAATAAAAAATTAAATAATTAATTGATTAATCAATAAATAATTAATCGATTAATCAATAAATAATTAATCGATTAAATGATTAATCAATAAATCAAAAATATCCTTGATAGCCACATCACTTGGTCACTGTCATGTCCAACTATTAGCTTCCCAGCTCAAAAGGTGCCTGAGATATTGGCCAAATGAGAAAGAAAATAAATAAATGATTAATAATGAAATAAATAAATAATAATCATGGAAAAATTAAATTATTAATCAATTCGGTCACAGAACACATAAACCACCGCCATTTCATCAGAATCTGTAATTGAAATTTTGTACACCGCTCCTTTCCTATGCCATCTCCAGGCATTGCAAATCGTCATTGCCGGGCACCAAAGGGGGCTCGGCAGTGACGCACGCTGAAAGAGAGTACTCAGTTTTCACTCTGGTTTCTTTCTTGCTTTCTTGCTTTCTTGTTTGTTTGTCCAGACGATATCTCAGCCATCCTTTAAGCTAGGAAGCTGAAATTTCGGCACAATAGTGAGCAAGTCCTTTGTCAAAAACGGTATATATTTTTTTGATTAATCAATAAATTGAGGAGTTATTTAATTATTAGCGATTAATTAAGTACTTATTTAATTAATCAAATTTCCTTTCTCTTCTGACCATTAACTCAGGCACCTTTTGAGTTAGGAAGCTGATATTTGGACATGCCAATGACCAGGTGATTTGGCTGCAAAGGATATTTTTGATTTATTAATTAATCAATTAATCGATTAATTATTTAATTATTCAATTAATGACAAAAAATTTTTTTTTTTTAAGTTACAGATTCTGATGAAATAGTGGTAGTTTATGTGTTCTCTGACCAAATTGATTAATAATTTAATTTTTTTATGATTATTATTTATTTATTTTCATTATTAATCATTTATTTATTTTCTTTCTCATTTGGCCAATATCTCAGGCACCTTTTGAGCTGGGAAGCTAATATTTGGACATGAGTGACCAAGTGATGTGGCTATCAAGGATATTTTTGATTTATTGATTAATCATTTCATCTATTAATTATTTATTGATTAATCGATTAATTATTTATTGAGTAATCAATTAATTATTTAATTTTTTATAAATGACTTATTTAATTAAATTTCTAAAAGATACATCTTCGGATTAAGCACTAGTGGTTTAGTTATGCGATTAGCCAATTGATTATGAAAATATTTTGTGATAATCTTTTATTGATTTTAATTATACAATTAATCAATCAATTAGTGTACACATCTCCCTCCCAATGCAGCCTCAATGAGCTGCCGGAGGCGCCCCGGCAATGCCGTGCTGCAGCATATTTAATTATTTGGCATGGGGCGGTGTACTTTGAATGTATGTGTACTTGTTTTTATTTTTTTTTAGTAATTAATCGAATAATTAAATAATTAATCGATTAATTGATTCATCAATAAATCAAAAATATCCTTGATAGCCACATCACTTGTTCACTCATGTCCAAATATTAGCTTCCGAGCTCAAAAGGTGCCTGAGTTAATGGTCAGAAGAGAAAGGAAATTTGATTAATTAAATAAGTACTGAATTAATCGCTAATAATTAAATAACTCCTCAATTAATTGATTAATCAAAAAACAAAAAAATACCGTTTTTGACAAAGGACTTGCTCACTATTGTGCCGAAATTTCAGCTTCCTTTCTCAAAGGATGGCTGAGATATCGCCCGGACAACAAACAAACAAACAAACAACCGGAGTGAAAACTGCGTTCTCCCTTTCAGCGCACGTCATTGCCAAGCCCCCTTCGGTGCCCGGCAATGACGTTATGCAGTGCCTGAAGATAGCATAGGAAAGGAAAGAAGATAGCAAATTTTCCTCCCTCCAGAAAAAGCATGATTGACGACGTAATGGCGAGTTATGGGTAAATAATCATGACGTTCCTAGAAGCCTTGGTATCTAATTAGTATGGACTACCAGGACGACGTTAAGCGAGGACACCTTATATCATGGCAACGTTAACCGGGACGACGTTAAGCGAGGACACCTTATATCATGGCAACGTTAACCGGGACGACGTTAAGCAAGGACACCTTATATCATGAAGAGTGACCACAGATCAGACATCTGGTGGGACAGCTGGTCCACATGACTACAGATCAGACATCTGGTGGGACAGCTGGTCCACATGACTGCAGATCAGACATCTGGTGGGACAGCTGGTCCACATGAGTACAGATCAGACATCTGGTGGGACAGCTGGTCCACATGACTGCAGATCAGACATCTTGTGGGACAGCTGGTCCACATGACTGCAGATCAGACAGCTGGTGGAACAGTGGGTCCACATGACTGCAGATCAGACAGCTGGTGGGACAGTGGGTCCACATGACTGCAGATCAGACAGCTGGTGGGACAGTGGGTCCACATGACTGCAGATCAGACAGCTGGTCCACATGACTATAGATTGGAAAGCTGCCCCAGCCCCCCCCCCCCCCCCAGTGATTACCATAGTCTAAATTACTGTTAATTGAGTATGTTTGCAGTAGTGTTAGCATCAAATTATTGGCCATGCAGCATGGGCGGTGGGCGGTAGCCACGCAGCATTGGCGGTGGGCAGTGGCCACGCAGCATTGGTGGTGGGCAGTGGCCACGCAGCATATATGGATGGTGAGCGGTGGCCATGCAGCATTTGCATGGGCACGGGCAGGTGGTGGGCTATGGCCACGTGGTGGATCTTGGGCCGGTGGTGGCAAGTTGCATTTGGTTGGCGATGACACTATAAAATATTATATTCTTTGTTGACATCTTATTATGTTGTTTGGAAGGAGCAGAAGGAATATTGAAGTAAGTTTAAGTGTTCATGTAAGTTCAAGGCAGGAATAATTTTCAGGGTGTGGTCTACATTGGAGCAAATGGAGATGAGGAATGGCTGAAAGCAAAGGGTTGTGAGGTAATGTTTTCCTGTATTTTCCCAGAATAGGAAAAGGAATGGCATTTATGAGCAGAGTGATCGATACCCTTCGGTTAGAAGGATAATGTAGGCTGCAAGGTTGTGCATTTCAGAAACAATGGGAATCTTTTCCGGACAACGCGAATGTTTCTTAAACGACGGCCATTGGTTAAACATAAGAAGGCGGCAAGGCTTGCCAAGGGAATTGAGAGAATTTGGGATTTCATACATGAGAGGAAGGTGAAGATTCTGCAGAGGGAGGAACTGCAACTGCTAACATGATTGGTAATTGGGCAGGCAGGAAACAGATTATTACAGGAAGGGAAAAGTTTTAAATGTTCTCCACCAACAACAGGAGTTTGAATAATAAAATGGATGAGCTCTAAGTGAAAGAGGATAGTGAGGACCAATGATATCGTTTTGATAAATGACACATTGTTTAACGAGGAACTCCAGCCAGAACACTCAGTTCAGTGCTCAGTTCAGTGAGTGTTCAGCACTCAGGTGCTCAGTGAGTGAGCGCACACTTCCGCCAGGATGAACAGTTTACTATTCTATCCCACGATAGGCCGGATCTGCATCTGGATCACGCATCAAAATCGAATCCGCTTCTTCGCGTCACCAAACCAACTCATCCACCATGTTTTGTCATAATCCATCCATAACTTTTTGAGATATCGTGCTCACAGACAGACAGGGGTGAAAACATAACCTCTGCCCACTTCTGGTAGCAGAGGTAATAAGTAGATGACAAGATGTACAGGTGTGATATGAAAGAGAAAATATCAGGTGGTATAGCAACCTGGGTAAAGTACAGTGTTATACCTGGAGAAAGAGATATGGCATTAACGGGGGAATTCATTGAGAGGACTCTGTGGGTAGAGATTAGAGGCGGTAAGAATAGGAAGTTACCCATAGGGTTATCTTCTAGGGCAAATGAAGGACTAGTCTTGCGCTCGATGGGTTAATTTCGGTAACGTCAGCTTCTCCTTACTTCCCATGGCCGCTAGGCCTCACTGTTAGGGCTATTAGATTGAGACAAACTAACGGTGGAGCAATCAGCAGCAGAGAAATGGGCAACCTTGAAAGAGCAAGTACAAGTGTACAGAGTAAGTATATTCCAGTGAAGCTTGAGGCTCAAAGAGACCATCAGGATGATTGAGCAGGGAGATGCTGATATTAAGAATAAGCACAAGACATTTATTACGTATAAATCAACAGGACTGGAGTACACCTGCAGTGTACGAGTAAAGACAGGCTAGTTGAGAGAACTATAATCAAGCTATAGAGAATATGATAAGAATGTGCCCAAGAATAAGAAACATAAGAGTAAGACATTGTTTAAGGACATAAGAGTATCACAGGGAAATTGTTTTGTGATGAAAGTGACATTATAGGCTCATTCAAGTTATTTTGCTTCAACATTTACACCAGAACAGTCATAATTACCAGTAACCAAGATAATTTCAGGTGAGAAAGGTCTTTCAGAAGGATTTCCAGGTATGAGTGGAGGAAGTAAAGAAAGAGTTAGGAAAGCTAAGAGAAGGCATCCCCGGACCAGATAATATATGCATCCGAGAGTTTTGAAGGAGGAAGGTGGTAGAGCAGATAAACGTGATGTTAGCAGGTATCTTTAATTGCTCGGTGGTGTTAGGCCAAGAACTGGAGGATTAGAGAATTACAAATGGAACCGTTATTTAAAAATAAAAAATAAAGGATCCAGAGAGATCGGAGAACAAAAGATGTGAGTTTAACTTAAATTGTGTGTAAGATGTTAGAGATTTATTTACCCCACACACTCAAACCTTCACTCTCATCCCACCCTCCCCTCCCCCTCAAAGTCTCACCTTTCACCCGTAAAACCTCACCCCATCCTTCACCATCCCTATGGGTAAGGGTGAGGTTCCATGTAGTCCTACATCCCCATATCTCTAACTGTGTGGACCTCTAACATCTGAGGTCTCCGCTCTAACCTGACAGATCTCTCAATGATGGACGGCATCAGCCCACGGGTCCTAAAATCCAGCTCTGCCGATCTATCTCACACTCTCTCTGTTCTTTTCACCCTCTCTTTTGCTCAAGGTCATCTGCCAGCATCTTGGAAATCAGCAAACATTACCGCTTTACACAAAAAAGGTGCAAAAACAGATCCTTGCAACTACAGACGAATCAGCCTGCTCCCAATTATCAGCAAAGTCATGGAATCCATCATTGCTTTAGATATCAAATCCTTCCTCTTCTCCAATGGCTTGATCTCTGATCATCAATTTGGATTCAGACCTGGTCACTCTACTCTGGACATGCTGCTTCTGCTGTCTCAACAATAGATGGAGGTCCTCAATGCCAAACAGGAAATCAGAGCTGTCTCCCTTGACATATCACGTGCCTTCGATACGGTCTGGCACACAGCTCTGCTCACCAAACTCTCCTCCTATGGTATCCATGGAAATCTCCACGCATGGCTTGCGGACTTCCTCTCTGGTCGTAGTCAACGTGTGGCCCTGAATGGATTTCTCTCATCACCCCTTCCTGTTCTGGCTGGAGTTCCCCTAGGCAGTGTTCTGGGCCCTGTGCTTTTTCTGGTCTTCATCAATGATCTCTCCGACTCTCTTGAAAATCCTCTTTCTCTTTGCTGATGACTCCACTCTCTGCCGCTCCATTCCTCATCCCTCAGATCGGCAGTCTGCAGCCTCCTCACTGTCTGCAGACCTGGACAAAATCACAGACTGGTCAAACAAGTGGAACATGTCTTTCAATCCTGACAAATCTCACACTCTTACGATGTCTCTCCGAAAAGACCGACTGGACAACCCTTCCATCTACTTTCTGAATAATCCTCTCCAAGAAGTTCTGTCGCTCAAGGTTTTGGGTCTCACTATCTGCCATGATCTTTCCTGGGAAAACCATATTTCAAATCTGGCCTCCAAAGCCAGGCGCCGACTGGGCATCCTCCGTCGTGCGAAGTCCTTCCTTGGCACACCTGAGCTCCTCACCACATACAAGGCTAGGCAGGTTGGTGGTCTTTCTGTCTTATACCAACTCCTCTCCGGCCTTGCTCCCCCAGCTCTCTCTGTGGTCTGTCTCCCAAATTTTCCTACAGGTCGCACAAGATCTGCCAGCAACCCTCTTATGGTTAAACTGCCAAAATCTAGGCTCTCTGCTCACCTTCACTCTTTCATTCCCCTTTTCTCCCGCCTCTGGAACAAATTCCCCCACTCCCTTCAATCCCACTCCTACCTCCCGGTCTTTAAAACAGCTGTTCACCACCATCTCTTATCTTCCCCCATCCAAAACTTTGATCTTTTCTACCCCCGCTAATTCACCCCAGATCCGCTTTTTTGAAATTCCAACTTCTTTCCTGGAAGTCCTTGCAGTGTCCATATGTTTTATACCTCTCCCACATCCCCCCAAGCCCTCTCCCTCCCACAGTTCTCTCGATGTCCCTGCTCTCAAATGTTGTGGTTGTGTCCTTCCCCCTCTCTCCCCATCTTGTCTACCGCTCCCCTTATTTTGTGTTTTATGTGTCGCCAGAAACACCAGAACAAACACCAGAAACAGATTTGCCTGCCACCCGGATTTGGAAGAGGGAGACAGGTTTGAGAGTTCACTCTTTAGAGTCTAGAGATCGTGTTTCCTGGCTCTCCTGGGGGTAGAAACACACTTGTTCCGGGCTTTGTGAAAGGAAATGAGATTGCCTTCCGTTGGATTTGCTTTCCAGGAGGCGAAGGCAAGTTGTTTCAGGGCAACTGCCTCACCACAATATTCTGTGTACCATGGACAGGAGGAACGGTATGACAACTGAAGACGGGATGGGATAAATTTGTGCATGAGAGAGAGCAGTTTACTTTTGAACAATTCCCAGGATGAGTTGATGTCAGAGGCGGTAGAGATGGGAGACCAGTCCAGATGATTGATGGCTGCTTGAAAACCATGCCAGTTGGCCTGAGTGAAATGCCAGACTCGTCGACGCTGAGGAGGCTCTCTGAGAATGGCCAGAGAGATGTCCACTTTAACAAGCACATGTTCAGATGAACCGATTGGAGCAGAAGAAGAGCAGCAGACATTTGCAGGGAAGTTTGTCATAACCAAGTCTAGAAGAGAAGATGCACCGTTGACTGAGATCTGGGTCGGGAAATTCACAGATTGTGTCAGTCCCAGTGAGTCACAGAAGTCCTTTGCTGAGGTGCCATGACTGGTGAGAGAAGTACCCATATCCAGCCAGCTGGCATGATGACAGTTGAAATCACCACATATGAGGAAGAGAGAGTTTGGATGAGTAGATGGAAGAATTGAACTCACCTGTGGTGAGTTGCAGGTGCCTGCAATATAAAAATCACTCATTCAACCAGTTTGAATAGAGAAAAAGAGTCATTCTGCTGTTTTGTGTCACTGTGTGTACCACACTGAGCATGGAGAAAAGAAAGAAAACCAGAGAATTGTCTGAGGAGGTCAGAGACAAGATTGTAGCCAAGCATGGACAACCTCAAGGCTACAAGTCCATCTCCAGAGACCTTGATGTTCCTGTGTCCACCGTATGCAATGTGAACAGGAGGTTTAAGACCCATAGCACTGTAGCCAACCTCCCTGGACGTGGCCGCATGAGAAAACTTGATCATAGATTGCAGCGAAGGATTTTGCGAATGGTGGAGAAAGCACCTCGATCAACTGCCAAACCGATTCAAGGGATCTTGGAGGTCTCCTGGCTCCCGATTGGTGGAGCCCATTACTCCGCCCCACAAGCTCCTCCAAAATGATTGAGGACCTGATTGGTGGGTGTCTGAACCTGGACACCATGGTGTGCCTTGGAGCCTGGTGCATTAACCCTTATGAGAGGAGGACCTGTCTTTCCCTTTCCCCATCGCATAAATATATAATAACCCAAAATAAGGGAAAGGGACTAAGATAATGGTCTGCTATGAAATAACTATTCGAAGGGACCTGTATGGTGGTTGCCATTACTTTTTAGTGGTTTCCCAAAACCGCAACAATATATTGTTGCGAATATGGAATTTGGCCTCCATATCCGCTTGTAAATATTCCCCTATTTCCCCAATACTCCCCAACTATCCCCAATCCCCCATTCCCTAGTCCCATTGTCTGTAAACAACACTCTGTAGAACCGACCTTCCCCTTTTTCCCCCATTAAATGTCGTGCCCAGGTACACCGCATCTCACGTAGACAACTTTCGGACATCTTGCTAGTTATTCTTAGTCTATGTCAGTTAAGGACTCGTTTCCATTAATTCTGACTCTTCGTTGCACCAGAATGTGATTATATGGCACCAGTAGTGAGTTTAGGACCTTCCCTTACCTCCTCCCATCTTCTTCCCCAAACAACAACAACAACAACAACTACAGCAACAACAACAACTACAGCTACAACAACAACTACAACAACGGCGCGCGGGGGGAGTGTGCGTCCTCACACCGGCTCGGTTAGCCGCCATGACCATGCGCTCCACGGGGTTACCACGAAGGGGCTCCCTGTCAGCCCCTCGTCAAGGGTGGAGCCGGTAACCCCCCCGCACGCACCCAATGAGAAGCAACGAGCCGATTCCATCTGGGGCGGAGCTAACGAGCCGAGGGCGTGTCACTCCCCGCCGGATATACGCGGCCACTTACCGGACGTGAAGGGAGATGCGCCCCGAGCTTGAAGAGGAAGTACCAGTCGTGACCTCCGAGCGCTGTGACCTCCCTGCATCTACTGGACCGTACAGTACCCTGTCCTTGAGCCAAGAGTGCACCTTGAGCCATCGATACCCGCTTTCCTTGCCATCAATCCCCGTGTGAGTCAGCCTTTTGTCCCGTTTATCTGTCGTCTGTTGGGGTTAATATAAGAGTGTGTCTAAGTGCTTGTCTTTCTATGCTGTACCTCTCATCCCTGTAATCTGAACCTTCCGCCTTAATATAATCTCCTCCGGAGGTCTTGAGAACCGTATCCCTGGTGTCGTGTCATTTTAATCCCAGCCGTGTGTCTTTTCCTTCATTGACCTAGCGTAGCGCGACTAGTCAACGTTCGAGCATAATCGGGTAAACTGTGCAGACGTGGTCATACCAAACCGCTCGGTAAACTAACATCCACCACCACGTCTGTAACATTTGGTGTCGAGGAGTGGAATTCGAACCCGGGACTAAATTTATTAGGCCCAAATTTGTAGTAGAATCGATTCGGAGCGCGTTTCCCGCGCGAAATTATAACGGCGAAATTTGATTTTGTTATACGGAAATAAAAACCCGAATTTTGAAAGTCGCGCTATGGCAGACCAAGACAGCTGGGGTCCGGTAGGGGAGAGTGAGGCAGGGTCGGTCCAGGACCAAATTGAGGGACGCGAGGAGAGCGAAGCAGTGAGGGCGGCAGGGTCGCAAAATAGCGTTGTCACGCACGAGGTGGCCACGGCGTCCACGCCCGCGACCGTGGCAGCGCCCCTGGTGGATCCGAACCTTTTTATGTTGCAAATGAGGGCCCTTATGGAACAAATGGGTGAGCAATTGGGAGACCAAATTAGAGGTTTGAAAAGCAGTATGGGACAAATGGGGAACCGGATGGATGCTCAGGGTGAGCGATTAGAGGGCCAAATGGGGGTAATGAGGGACGAAGCGAGGGGTACTGGTGAGGGATTAGACAATAATTTTAAGGGATTAGACAATAATTTTAGGGGATTAGACAATAATTTTAAGGGATTAGACGAGAAATTTGGGAAATTAGACAATAGATTAGGGGAAATACAGGAGGGGTTAATGGGGGTAGAAAACAGAATGGCCGCTCAAGAGAATCAAATGGAAGGGATGCAAAAAGGGTTAGAGGGGTTAGAAAACAGTATGGAAGGCAAATTGAGGGACATGAGGGACCAAGCGGAAAGGGAAGTTAAACAAATGGGGCAGCAGATAGAGGGGGTCAGAATGGGGGTAGAAACCAAACTGGATGCTCACAGGGAGGAAATGGAGCAGATGAGGGTGGCATCTGGGCAGGAGATGCAAGTGATGGGAGAGGAGATCAGAGGAGGAGTGAGTGAGGAGGTCGGAGGAGTGCGCGAGGAGGTGAGGCACTGTAAGGAGCACATGGAGAAGGAGGTGAGAAAGGGGACTGTAAAGTTACAAGGGGGAATAGAGGACCTGACGCAGGAGGTGGAGCAGCTGACGGTGGGACAGACGGAGTTAGTGGAGCAGGTTCAAAGGAACACTGCGGTATTAGGAGGGTTAAAAGCGACACAAAACGACATAAAAAACGACTTGATAGCGACAAAGAGGCAGTGTCAGACGGTACGTGAGGGACTGACAACGAGGTTGGACGAGGTGATAGAGGTAATGGAGACGAAGGACCGGCAAGTGAGGACGCACATGGAAACGGTCAAGGTAGCCTTGGAGGACGAGCTTGAGGAGACGTACCGGGGAATAAAAGAGGTGAAGCAGAAATTAGAAGAAGTGGAAGAAGGGGTGAGCGAAATTAAGAAGCGACGGAGAGGGGATAACAAAGAGATAAAAGAGGAAGTAAAAGAATTGGTCCAAAGTCTGTGTTTGGATCGTGATGATGTGCTCATTAACCGGATGAGGGATTCGCAGGTGATGGAGGAGAAGCGAAGAGGAAGAGGACCCGGTGTAAGTGGTGACCAATATGGTCGTGCGTATGATGCGCCAGGGGATTTAATAAGCTTGGGGGTCGAGATAGACCCGGGTGTTCGTGAGAGGCCGTTGGTGAAGTGTGCGACAGGTCTGGTGTGCGAAAAAGGAGGTGTGCGAGAAAGTCCGACTCTGGGGTGTGTGAGGAAAAAGTGCGTGCCAAGGAGTGAGGGTGCTGGCGAGAGTGAGTCGGTCGTAGCGCGTGTGCGAGGGGGCACATGGAAGCGCGGTGTGGTAAGTGTTACAGAGGGTGTGACGGGAGAGTGTGCGCGAGAAAGGTGTGTGACGGACAGGTGCATGGGGAAAGAGTGCGCTGTCAAAGGCAAGGAAGAATGCACACCTGTGGTGAGTGTTACAGAGGGTGTAACGGGAGAGTGTGCGCGAGAAAGGTGTGTGACGGACAGGTGCATGAGGAAAGAGTGCGCTGTCAAGAGTAAGGGTGAGTGCGCTGTCAAGAATGGAGGTGAGAGTAGTGAGAGTGACAAGGAGAGTGAGTTGGTTGTGACAGGTGAGCGAGGATGTACACCTGGGATGGAAGGATGCACACCTGGAATGGTAGAGCGTGAGTGGGAATGCACGCTGGAGTTGGTGGTGAGGCACGTGGTTGGGTGTGCGAATGAGGGCACACCTGTGATTGTCACAGAGGAAGTGACTGAGGAGGGGGCGCGAAGAGGTGTGTTGGTGAGGTGTGCGACCAACGAATGTGTGCCAAAGTGTTCGGTGGTCAGGTGTGTGACCAAGGCTGTGAGTGGAATGAGGGTACCTGGGTGTGTAAGGAAAGGTACGAGGAGCATGGGAACGGCTGGATGTGTGAGCAAGGAACGAGCTGCGGGGTGTAAGCATGCAGGTGAAGCATCGACGTTACACGGGTTAGAGGTTAGGTCGACTTTTAGCCGAATCGGGCCCTCGGTGCGTGCCGGGCCTCGCTTTGAACGGCCGCGTCCGTGCTCCACTAGGCGGAGCGGGCAGCCCGATAGAAAGGGTCGTCATGGCGACCACTTTTTGTTGAGGCAGTCCGGCAGGTCGAGATCGGGACATTGGATGGCTCCACGCCGAGATGGTGCGTGGGATCTCGGCCCGGGTAAGCCCCCGTCCCTGCACCAAGTGCCGGACGCATCCAGCCGCTGGCACAGAACAACCCGCATTCATGGCTTGGCTTTACGAAGCCGGGCTTTGGACAGGAATTGGCGCACCGAGAGGTATTAGTGAGTAGACTGGGTGATGAGGTTAGTGTTTTGGACCCAAAATTAGAGAAAAACAAAATTTGATGATTGGCAAGGGATTGGCAGTAGTGATTGGCAGATGATGGGTAGTGATTGGCAAATTTTTGATTTGTGGAAATTTGATGTGCAAAATTGGTAGTGAGCGATGGGCCCGGTGGGTAAGGGTGGCATCCTTGCCACCCTTCCCATAAGTGGGGCAAATGCGCAATAGATTATGGGGTGTATGGCAGTGAAAACTAGCCTGGGTGGGTTAGGTTATATTGATAGGGCCCTAGAAGATGACCGTAGGTAACGTTAAGGTTAGTTAGTGACTGATACCTGTAGTGGGGACGCAGGTAGATTAGTGTGGATGATAATGACGCGGGAGCGCAATAGTTTAAAGGGACGACTGGGAAGCGCAAGTTTCAGAGGGGAGTAGTTAGCTGAGATGATGCCGTGTGTGTGAGAATTGAACAGGTGTGATTGCACAGGTGTGCAACTGGACAGGTGTGTGGAGCAGTGTGTGAGTAATGAGTGTTGTGGATCAGCGCGAATGCGCTTGGGGAGAGAAGGGTGCAGGTGGCACCAGGTGTGAGAGCACAGGTGTGCAAGTACAGGTGTGTGGAATACATGGAGCAGAGAATGACTGGTGTGGAGAGAGTTGGAGTAAGTGGTACGGAGTGGTGTGCATGGTGCGAAGGTGTGGATGGGGGAAGAGTGGACCCCTTTCACGAATACCCGGGGCGGGTAGTGTAAGTGTTAGGTAGAGGGTATAGGTAAATTGTGGTTGGATATTGGCATTTGTGGTGCGGTTGCAGAATGGTATTGCGGATGGGTGCATTAGTGTCGTGGAAATGGCTGGGCGTGTAGCCTGTTAGTGTGTGTAGTTGGTTGGGCACTCCACCACTGTGAGGATGTCGGCCAGGTGAGGCCGCAGGTGGGCTCTGGGAGCCGGTAGTTGTGAGTGGGTGCCTGAGGATCCCGGGTGTGGATCGGGCAGCCCAGTGCCAGAGAGGGCACCGAGTGGGGAGAGCGCCAGAGGGCCTTCCCCAGGTAGTTAGGTTAGGGTAAGGAGCAGGTAAGCTCGGAGGCAACTGCAGTGGTGGAGGTGTGCAGGTGGGTAGACCCGCTGGGGGAGGTACACGCCACAGCCCAGAAATTGTGCGAGGGCACCGGGAGATGAATCGGGGGAGTGAGACCCCAAATTGAAGAGCACCACAGTTTGGCCAATGGGAATTGGTTTTTAGAACCCATAGTGTAAGAGGGCCAATGGTTTGGCAGGAGAAAGACCCCGGGTAGTGTAAAGTTGTTAAAGTCATTTAGGAAATAGTTAGGATTGATGAACCTGTCGCACCATACGCAGCCACTTACCTGTGGTGATGATGATGACTCCACACCTGTGTTTTCTTTGTTTTGTTGCAGGAAATGAGATTGCTGTGGATTGGTTAGACGCATCACGACGTGGATGAGACATTGGGGTGATTCCATCTCTCCCTCCCTAGGAGGGACTGATGATGAATTGGTAATGGCAAATTGTGATGTTCAGTTGGAGATGGCAAATTTTGATGAGAGTTGAAAATGGCAAATTTGATTGGTTAGGAGGGAGAGAAGACGAATTTGGTTTATGGGAGGAACGGGGAAGACAGTAGGGATGTTTGTTGATTTGTAAAGTAGATGTTTATGGGTAGTGTTGTGTTTTGTGGATACAGTAAGGGGTAAGGGAGGGGCCATGTAGGTTACCTGGTTGGGGGGGGGGGGCGTACGGTAGGAACGTACCTGTCTCACCTGGTTCCCATGTGCCCCCAGTGTGCATTACCTTGCATTGCGTGCACTTTTGCGCCCTTACCACCTTACTCACTTGTCTGCTTCTTTTGTCTCCCACCTCCGAGGATCTGGCTTTGGGGTAGAGAGAGAGGAGAGAGAGGTGCTGGCTCCGCAGTTGTGGGCCTGCACTTTCGCTGCTTGCTGCTTGGATCGATACACCATATGGACCGCAATGTTTGTGGCCACCCACAATGGACCGCAGTTCTTTTGCGGCCAAGCACCACCCATGGATGGACCTATGGGTCAACGTGGCACCTATGCCATACAAGGTGAACCACTAACAGTTGGCCCCCTGACGGCCACAATAAAGAAATGGACGCGGTTGGCGCCTTGCTTTATTTTTCTAAGGAAGTAAGAAGGCCAAGTGCACCACACGAAGGCAAGACCAGCGGCAGAACATCGGCCGGCTGCGACACCACACAATGATTTATAGACACTTTATTGGTGCACCGGATGGTGCTGACTGTACATGAGGGGGTGGTGCTTTTCGTGCTGGAAAAGGGTGCTCTGCACGTTATTAAAGGCCGTAGGCCACAGAGCACTCGTGGGTTGGTGTATCGATGCTGGCATGCGTGCTCTCTCTATGCATAACATCTGCATGTGTTCCTCCAGAAACAGGTCCTGGATCGTAGTGTAAATATCAGCGTAGTCTTGTGTAAATAATGCTCCCTACCGGCTGTATGTTTAGTTTGCGAATTCTTTCCGGATTCGGTTATCCTGTGGGTGTGTTTCTGAGAGGAGAAGGGTGCAACGTCGCAGGGGGACATATTTACTCATTTGTGAATATCTGTAAAACTGTCGCACTCAGGGTAGAGTTAATAGTAGAGGGAACTACATCTGAGTGCCACACTAAAATAGGTAAAAATTTATCGGGTCGGGACGCCCCGAGGGTAGAGAAGGGTGCAATGTTGCGAATATGGAATTTGGCCTCCATATCCGCTTGTAAATATTCCCCTATTTCCCCAATACTCCCCAACTATCCCCAATCCCCCATTCCCTAGTCCCATTGTCTGTAAACAACACTCTGTAGAACCGACCTTCCCCTTTTCCCCCCATTTAATGTCGTGCCCAGGTCCACCGCATCTCACGTAGACAACTTTCGGACATCTTGCTAGTTATTCTTAGTCTATGTCAGTTAAGGACTCGTTTCCATTAATTCTGACTCTTCGTTGCACCAGAATGTGATTATATGGCACCAGTAGTGAGTTTAGGACCTTCCCTTACCTCCTCCCATCTTCTACCCCAAACAACAACAACAACAACAACTACAGCAACAACAACAACTTCAGCTACAACAACAACTACAACAACGGCGCGCGGGGGGAGTGTGCGTCCTCACACCGGCTCGGTTAGCCGCCATGACCATGCGCTCCACGGGGTTACCACGAAGGGGCTCCCTGTCAGCCCCTCGTCAAGGGTGGAGCCGGTAACCCCCCTGCACGCACCCAATGAGAAGCAACGAGCCGATTCCATCTGGGGCGGAGCTAACGAGCCGAGGGCGTGTCACTCCCCGCCGGATATACGCGGCCACTTACCGGACGTGAAGGGAGATGCGCCCTGAGCTTGAAGAGGAAGTACCAGTCGTGACCTCCGAGCGCTGTGACCTCCCTGCATCTACTGGACCGTACAGTACCCTGTCCTTGAGCCAAGAGTGCACCTTGAGCCATCGATACCCGCTTTCCTTGCCATCAATCCCCGTGTGAGTCAGCCTTTTGTCCCGTTTATCTGTCGTCTGTTGGGGTTAATATAAGAGTGTGTCTAAGTGCTTGTCTTTCTATGCTGTACCTCTCATCCCTGTAATCTGAACCTTCCGCCTTAATATAATCTCCTCCGGAGGTCTTGAGAACCGTATCCCTGGTGTCGTGTCATTTTAATCCCAGCCGTGTGTCTTTTGCTTCATTGACCTAGCGTAGCGCGACTAGTCAACGTTCGAGCATAATCGGGTAAACTGTGCAGACGTGGTCATACCAAACCGCTCGGTAAACTAACATCCACCACCACGTCTGTAACAATATATATATATGTCTATATATATATATATATATATATATATATATATATATATATATATATATATATATATATATATATATATATACGTATATATATACGTATATATATATATATATATATATATATATATATATATGTATATATATACATATATACATATATACATATATACATATATACATACATACATACATATATATATATATATATATATATATATATATATGTTGGATTGAGACTTAGAACTTGGGACTCAAAAGACTCAGAGAAAAGGAGCAACGGATATATTTATTAGAACTCGATTACACAAGCTTGAGGACAGCAAAGGTTGCACTGAAACTCACAAGAAATGACCAACAGTACAGCAAGATGCTCTGAATTAAATCAATTAAACCTTGCTTTATATAAGGAATATCAGGGGTGGGGTTAGCTCACAAGATACAGAGATCGAATGGGCTCATTGGTCCCAGAATGGGCTCATCGGTCCCCCCACCATAGTCCCATCCTGTTGTTCAGTTAGTTAGAGGAAGCTCATCAAGGCCACTCATAGGTTAACTCAGATAAGGAGATGGTCAGCCATCTGTGGCAACCTGTTTACAACTTTCTGTATAGAACTTTGGTTGAGAAAGAACAAAGGGAGGGTGAATACTCATAAAAGTGTCAACATTCAGGATATTGGAAAAGTCATGAGGAGATAAGAACTGTAGCCAAGGCCAGCTGAGGAGAACTGAAAGATTGTGCCCACACAGGCTAAGAGCACACAGGAAAGAACTCCTTATTAGGATATTACACATCCTCAAAGCACAAGAAAGAACTTAAGTATTATAAAGAGTTCAGTAATAAGGAAAACAGAACATATAATTGGTTATACTTGGTAATTGGTAAAGCAGCATAATAACAAAGGGGGAGGGGCATAATAGCTCCCTACATACCGCCCTTTTGGATCTAAGATACAAAGTTATCTATGAGCCAATCAAAGGCCTTTATTTCAAAACAAAGCAGAAATGAATCAAATCAGAAAAGCCATTCAACATATCACGCGAAGGCAGCCGGTGAGCATGTCCCGCACGCAAAGCACCACACAGTACCCAGTAGGATGATTCGCGTCTGTATGTGAGTATGCACCGTAAGTCCGTAAAAGCAGGGTGGACAAATGGCATAAAGGAAAAACCTCCAAGTGAGGCAAAACAGACAGTGTAAAAGATTCACTAAACATACCACACGGATGCCTCCCAGTGAGCATGTCTCGTACCCCGTACCGCACAGCGCACTCAGCAGGAAGATCCGTGGGCGTCTGGGTGCAAGTGGGTGTTAGTGGATGTATGATGTAAGTCGGGTGTAGATGGGTGTATGAGGTGAGACCGTAGAGACATGAAGATCGAATAGCGTGTCAGATCCCCAACGAAGACCTCTGGTTCCACCGGGGTCCACACCCAGGAAGATCTCCGACCCACCCTTTGCCCACAGAGGTGCGGCCGGACTCCTCCCCGACTGGAGCTCGCCCAGGCTTCCCCAGGAGAAATCCTTGGAAATCGTCAGCGCTCAATCGATATTCATGTTCATGAGGTCTCTTACATGCTGGTGATCTGGGGAAGACACAACATCGTCAGTATCAGGTGGCTCAAACCTATGGCCATAAAACAAAGCATAACGGATTTCAAAGGAGGGAGAGCAACTTCCTTTGGGTCAAAGTCGAGATCGTCCGAGGCGATGCTGCTTCCATCGCTGTTATCCATGGACGAATCTCCAAAACAATCAGATTCGGAACTCAGAGTATCTCCAATGTTGAGTTCCTCACCATCCAGGCTTGGGTGTGCAGTTGGGTCCAAATCCAGGATTGGGTCAGTGACGTTGACTCACTGTGAGCTTGTGAGACATAAAGGTGAGCTCGTGAAACATAAAGAGGCAAAGCCTGCATTGAGACATAATCATCAGTCGGGGACCCTTGCAAGTGGCCCACATCATCATTAGTAACATCATCAGTAACATTATTCTCAGGTGGCGTAGGCTTGCGGCGTCGGCGGCCAGCAATAGTCATAGCCCTACACATCGAGAAGAAATGGGAAGAGTCCCTTAGGAACTCGTTGACGTCTGCATGCGACGCGTTGGGGCCCAGAGGAATCGGCCTTCTGGCAGCCTGAAATGCTTCAAGGTCTGCAAATGTGTAATCGACCTCATTATCAGTAATATCAATAATGGAAGAACAATCTTCGGAAGCGGAGATCTCATTGTCGCGGCCCAGTGACTCGTTCGGGTCGTCGTTCCAGGATCCGCGATCTGCAGTCACGTCGACGGCCGGAGTGTCATCTGGACCCACGGTCAGCTTGTCGGTCATCACCATGGCCTTTTCTGGTGTCGTCTTCAGTGTCCATCCTGTGGTAAACTTTCTCACACACGCAAGGACTAAAGCCTCGATTAGTACACAACAAACCACGATTCCAAGGACTATTGCCAAGGCGGTCAATATCTACTTTACTATCGTACCTGTCCATCCTTTGGTTGGCGGCTTTTCCTGCCGTCTCGTCCGCCCTTGCATTGCCCCGAGCAACGTCAGTGTCCGCCCTTTGATGGCCGCGACATTTGATCACCGCAATAGCGCGGGGAAGCAAAATGCTTTGGAGTAGCCCTCCCAATTCTACCACGCGCACCACAGCCCATATCCACCACAATTTACCTGTACCCTCTACCTATTTTAAACTACTATCCACGGGTATTCGTGAAGGGGGTCCATCTTTCCCAACCACTCCCTTCACACCAGCCACTCCACGTTGTCCATAAACCTCTGAGACACACACACAACCTGTCCATTTCACAGTGAGGTGGGGTGCAGATCAATTCTGAAATAACAAAGAGGGTTTTGTCTGAAATTCGTCTCATGAAAACCCATCCAAGAGTCCAGTGTGACAGACAGACAGACACATAGACACACAGAAAACCCCAGGTACACATTCAAACCAGCTTGTCCTCAGATCCACAAATGTTCACTTTCTCCCATTATAATCCCCTTATTCCATTCCCTGTGCAAATTAAACCGACAGTTCAACCCAAAGTCGCAGCACGAGTCAAGCCTGGTGTGGGAGTGGACCAGATAAGACTTTGGCTGAAATGTACGCTGGCCCGACCAAGCCTGTTTAAAGGAAATGCATGTTAAATGCAGTGAATTTTCTTCTACAAATGGCAAAATGAAATTGGACGTAGCTTTTTAAAGCACCTTTGACAATTTCCAGCTAATGTTAACCTTTAATTTAAACCAAATTGCAACTGAAGTTATTTTCCTGAACCCAGGAAGTTACATACAGTTACATACATCCCTGCTCATGCCACACAAGACAACAGGTGATCCACTTTCAACAGATACCACACTACACAGAAACCTTTGGCAATGCAACAACCGAACTTCCAAAAACAACAACAAAACATTTAATCCACCTCAATGGCTCACCTAGCAGCTCATTGTGTCCCAGTCTATCTCTTCTTGCATCTACACTGTTCACAGCAAGTCCAATTCATCCTTTAAGTCACATGTACCCAGAGTATATGAAACAACCACTCAAACTTAATCCAGCTGCACATACCGTTTTCCCAAAAACTCACAGAGCAGTCCAAATCCAGACCAGTCATGCATTTACATGTAAATATTAGGTATAGTATCTAAAATTAAACAAATGGTCGACTTCCGGCTCACAGATGAAAAGCTTGTATCTTTAAGATTGATCTAAGCTTCCAACATTTCAAATCGTCACTTGAAACATCAGCTTATATCAAAAATACTTGCTCATTCCTGGAATCGCACGTTCAACCCTTTGTGTCATGACACAATATCTATTTAAATAACTATTTTCCATTTATACATTCATAGAAATGTTAGCGTCGGTCACAATCCACATGGATTGTAGCTGTCAGCGAGCGAGCCATCCATTCCATACAAGTTATTTCACACAACCATTCTCCATACACCTGGGTTTGCACACCTGTGCCCACACACTGACTCCAGGCTTCTTCATTCAATACAATGCACTCACCCCCACTCACAATACTCTGCTCAATAGACAATACTCTTCTACACACACACACAGCGTCATTTGATCTAACTACTCCCTTCTGAAACATGCGCTTTGCAGTCACCCCTTATATTATTGCGCTCCCCCATCACTACAATACTCGGAGCACACTGACGTCATCTCCCATTTTCCCCGTCCCATATGCACTAGACTATAGGAATTTAAATTAAAATTGAACATAAATCCACAACAACTTAAATCAACGTAAAACCCAGCGGTTTTATCAACAGCCCAGCCACTTTCCTTGTTCGCTCTCCTTCTGTGGAACTGTAACCTTTGCCACTTTGTTGTCTTTTCTCTGCCAGTAATACAAACCGAAGCACACCTGTCTGCACATGTACTTTAACCATAATTATATGAGACCCAACACCAGGACTGCTCCCTGGAGCTGCCATAACTCGCCTTCACACCCCATCCAACCACATATCTCACTCAACCTTGCCAAAATCCAATCTATTTACCTTTGTTGCACACAACATCTGTCCCCCATTGCCCATCAAAAGTGCCCACTCCACAACCCACAATTTTCTCAGGGTACTCACCTGTTTTTACTGTCGAAATCCATGTTTCAGAAATATAACTCCATGGCCTGCTAGACAGCCAGACAGACACAACAATGAAACTATAACCTCCATTCTCCTTCCATGGTGAGTTTGTACCCCAATTTGTCTTGTCGATTTGTTCCATATTATTCCCATATTTTCCTATTCCCCTTCCAATGGAACGTAAATCATGGAAGTAAGTTACCAAAAGAACTCCCCTCCAGGCCAAAGGTGTGTATTTCACACCTCTACGGCATTTCACACCATGACATAATTTTAATCTTTCTCATTACACAGCTCATTGGCTCCCATGTCCTGTCAAGCCATGTGCAGCTTCACAATGTGCTACATCCTTCGGATGGACGTTAAAATCGACATTCCCGGCATGGATTTCAATATTTATCCAATAGCCAATGTTAAATTCAATCCCACCTGCCCAATAGCTATTATGAATCCCAATATCCCAATATAAATTGTTTCAACTCGACTTTCAACCAATTTTACCGCCAACAAACCACCATTAACCTACCTCCCCCTGTTATTTATTTATTTTTCGTAAATAAACAAATAAACAAGAAAATAACCTAGTCTGTTTATTGAAAATAAAAAGTTCCCATATGTCTTTCCCTGTAACACTCACCACGGGTGTGCACTCCCGCAAATACCCCCACTCGCGTGCTCCGATGTGCCCCCTCGCACACTTGCCACAACATAAAACTCCCATTTACTGGATTAAACCTTGGCCCTCCGTGAAATCGCACCA
The DNA here is from genome assembly GCF_964187855.1 of Myxine glutinosa. NCBI lineage: Eukaryota > Metazoa > Chordata > Myxini > Myxiniformes > Myxinidae > Myxine > Myxine glutinosa. The sequence goes on along the minus strand of NC_136262.1, from coordinate 11,295,934 downwards.
CAGACTTACGATCAGACAAACAGGCAGACACGTCTTTCCTCCATGACATCATACATTGGGACCTTGTCAGTCGGATCACAGGCCACAGGAGAAATACAAAAACCTCCAACCTACTCTCCAACACCGTCAGGTTGGAGAAAATATCCGAGTAAGTGTTTCTACGCCCCCTTAACTATTTCTAAGCTTTCTATGCAACCTTTTAAAACTCACAATAGTTCAATTTCAGCAAGATTTTCTTTACTATTTTCCCACGTCATTCATGCCTAATACACCTCACACATCCATACATACCGCACAAGTAGCCAATACCAATCAATACAAGAAACCCTTTCATGCGTCAATGACACATGGCACACACAATGGACACAAATACATACTTCAATGACAGACATCCATATATACATTTATTCATTCATTCATATACCAATGAGTCTCTCAGACGTCGTGCGAACACCGGATCGACTCCAACCATGCACCTCCAACAGCCACTCCCCTGCCAACCTAGGCAACGCATTTTAAATCATGCGTTTCCCTATACATTCTCCATACCACGTGACTGACAAGCCAGCTCGCATTTCAAACCACTGCGCACATTCAGCAGTGTGAACAGTCGCAAAAATTCACAGCACAACGACCGGAGTGGGTCGTGTACAACGCCTTATGTCTCAATCATTCAAAAGAAAGGGGATTCTTAGACCGGGGTGGAAAGGGTGAGTTGGGGTGAAAAGGGTGGGGCAGGGAGGGTGGTGTTGCCTGGAACCCCGGGACAGAGCTCAGGGCTGGGAGGGTAGGGGTTTGGTATCTGCCTGACCCTCCCACGGGGACTTGACTGTCAATGAGCGGCATCAGTCACTCGTTAGCCTACCTTTACAGTCTTATTACCCATACTGTTACCCATCCTAGGAAAATTTAGTTTACCGACGTAGCCTTGTACTCGCGAGGATCTCCCGCCTCCGCGGCACAGCTACGCTACCTAACTCTCCTTATACTCGTGAGGATCGTCCGCCTCGCGTTCTACCTAACTCGCAGCCCTGTACTCGTGAGGTTCGTCCGCCTCGCGGTATGGCCGCACTACCTAACTCTCCTGAGAGGCTCGTCCGCCTACACAGCCGTCTAACCTAACCTTACTGTACTCTCCTGGCGTCCTACGCCCTTATAATACTTCTAACCTTACTTAAAATTCCGACGTCTCCCGGGTAGGCCTCGGATCGGGACGCCGCCCTTATCCTTACCCTCACAACCCAGAGATCTATTACCCCTTAACCTCGGGCGCCCAACGTGGGCACCCCCCTTACGTAACGTTACCCTGACGAGTCCATAAACAGTCAGTTGCTCCGGGACCCAAGCGGTCCGTATTTAAATTTAGGTTCGTGGATCAGGTTCGAGCAGGGAACGGAACAAACGGCATCCGAGCAAGAGAGTGGGTTACAATTTGGACTGACCCCCAGGCTATAAAGGAAAAAACAAAAGAAAAACCCACAGCTCACCTGACCCGGATCAATTGCTAGCTGGTCTCACCACTCACTTGCCTGGGACCGCGTCCCGGACTGCACAGACTGATCGACACCGCTGCCACCAGTTGTTGGATTGAGACTTAGAACTTGGGACTCAAAAGACTCAGAGAAAAGGAGCAACGGATATATTTATTAGAACTCGATTACACAAGCTTGAGGACAGCAAAGGTTGCACTGAAACTCACAAGAAATGACCAACAGTACAGCAAGATGCTCTGAATTAAATCAATTAAACCTTGCTTTATATAAGGAATATCAGGGGTGGGGTTAGCTCACAAGATACAGAGATCGAATGGGCTCATTGGTCCCAGAATGGGCTCATCGGTCCCCCCACCATAGTCCCATCCTGTTGTTCAGTTAGTTAGAGGAAGCTCATCAAGGCCACTCATAGGTTAACTCAGATAAGGAGATGGTCAGCCATCTGTGGCAACCTGTTTACAACTTTCTGTATAGAACTTTGGTTGAGAAAGAACAAAGGGAGGGTGAATACTCATAAAAGTGTCAACATTCAGGATATTGGAAAAGTCATGAGGAGATAAGAACTGTAGCCAAGGCCAGCTGAGGAGAACTGAAAGATTGTGCCCACACAGGCTAAGAGCACACAGGAAAGAACTCCTTATTAGGATATTACACATCCTCAAAGCACAAGAAAGAACTTAAGTATTATAAAGAGTTCAGTAATAAGGAAAACAGAACATATAATTGGTTATACTTGGTAATTGGTAAAGCAGCATAATAACAAAGGGGGAGGGGCATAATAGCTCCCTACATATATATATATATATATATATATATATTGTTACGGACACGACTTAGATGTTGCTTGACCGAGCGGAATGGCCGCCGTGTTCGCACAGTTTACCCGATTACCCCCAACTCACCCGATTCCACTCGAACGTTGGCCGAATCGCGCTACGCTAAATCAATGATGGAAAGGACACAACGGCTGGGATAAATGCAACGACACAAGGGGTACAGTTCTCAAGACCTCCGGAGGAGGATATAATTGGTGATGCAGAAACGGGTAGATTACACGGTAAGAGGTAAAGCACAGAAAAGATGGGCACTTAGACACAGTCTTATCTATCCCCGACAGACCACAGACAAACGGGACAAGACTGACTGACACGGGGATTGATGGCAGGGAAGGACAGGCAGTCGATAGCACAAGGTGCACCTTGGCTCAGGGGTAGAATCAACACGGTCCGGTCCAGAGATGCGGGGAGGTATTGTAGCGCTCGGAGGTGGCGTCTTCTCTCTCCAAGCTGAGGGCGCATCTGACGTCACCTCCCTCTTCCTGCGCATGCTCAGCGGGGAGTCACACGCCCTCGGCTTGTTGGCTCCGCCCCAGATTGAATCGGTCCGCCGCTTCTATTGGGTGCGGGGGGTTACCGGGCTCCGCCCTTGACGAGGAGCTGACAGCGAGCCCCTGCGTGGTAACCCCGTCGGAGCACATGTTCAATGGCGGCCAACCAAGCCGGAGTGAGGACGCACACTCCCCGCGCCGCCGCCGCTGTTGTTGTTGTTGTTGTTGTACCATAAGTAAGAGCTGCGGGGAGGTATTGGGAGGTCCTAAACTTTCTAACGGTGCCATACAATCACATTCTGGTGCAACGAAGAGTCAGAATTAATGGAAACGAGTCCTTAACTGACATAGACTAAGAATAACTAGCAAGATGTCCTATAGTTGTCTACGTGAGCTGCGGTGGACCTGGATGCGACATTTAATGGGGGAAATAGGGGAAGGTCGGGGCTACAGAGTGTTGTTTACAGAAAATGGGACTAGGGAATGGGGGATTGGGGATAGTTGGGAAGTATTGGGGAAATAGGGGAATATTTACAAGCGGATATGGATGGAGGCCAATCTCATATCCGCAACATTGCACCCTTCTCTACCTGGGGGCGTCCCGACCCGATAAATTTTTACTTACTTTAGTGTGGCACTCAGATGTAGTTCCCTCTACTATTAACTCAACCCTGAGTGCGACAGTTTTACAGATGTTCACAAATGAGTAAATATGTCCCCCTGCGACGTTGCACCCTTCTCCTCACAGAAACACACCCACAGGATAACCGAATCGCGGAAAGAATCCTCAAACTAAACATACAGCCGGTAGGGAGCATCATTTATACAAGACTACACTGATATTTACACTACGATCCAGGACCTGTTCTTTGAGGAACACATGCAGATGTTATGCATAGAGAGAGAGCACGCATGCCAGCATCGATACACCAACCCACGAGTGCCCTGTGGCCCTACGGCCTTTAATAATGTGCAGAGCACCCCATCCAAGCACCAAAAGCACCACCCCATACATGCAGTCAGCACCATCCGGTGCACCAATAAAGTGTTCAATAATCACCGGTGGTGTCGCAGCCGGCCGAGGTTCTGCCGCTGGTCTTGCCTTGGAGCCCACTTGGTGTTCTGGCTTCCTTCAAAAATAAAGAAAGGCGCCAACCGCGTCCATTTCTAAATTGTGGCCGTCAGGGGGCCAACTATAGTGGTTCACCTCTATGGCATAGGTGCCACGTTGACCCAGAGGTCCATCAACGGGTGGTGCTTGCCCGCAAAAGAACTGCGGTCCATGGTGGGCGGCCACAAAAATTGCGGTCCATATGGTGTATCGATCCAGGCAGCAAGCAGCGAAAGTACAGGCCCACAACTGCAGAGCCAGGACCTCTCTCTCCTCTCTCTCCGCCCCAAAGCCAGATCCTCGGAGGTGGGAGACAAAAAGAAGACAAGTGAGTAAGGTGGTAAGGGCGCAAAAGTGCACGCAGTATAAGGTAATGCACACTGGGGGCACATGGGAACCAGGTGAGACAGGTACGTTCCTACCGTACGCCCCCCCCCCCCCAGGTAACCTACATTGCCCCTCCCTTACCCCTTACGGTATCCACAAAACACAACACTACCCATAAACATCTACTTTACACATCAACAAACGTCCCTACTGTCTTCCCCGTTCCTCCCCTAAACCAAATTCGTCTTCTCTCCCTCCTAACCAATCAAATTTGCCATTTCCAACTCTCATCAAAATTTGCCATCTCCAACTCAACATCAAAATTTGCCATCACCAATTCATCATCAGTCCCTCCTAAGGAGGGAGAGATGGAATCACCCCAATGTCTCATCCACGTCGTGATGCGTCTCACAAATCCACACAGCAATTCTCATTTCCTGCAACACAGAACAAAGGAACACAGGTGTGGAGTCATCATCACCACAGGTAAGTGGCTGCGTATGGTGCGACAGGTTCATCAATCCTAACTATTTCCTAAATGACTTTAACAACTTTACATTACCCGGGGTCTTTCCCTGCCAATCCATTGGCCAACTTACACTATGGGTTCTAAAAACCAATTCCCATTGACCAAACTGTGGTGCTTCTCAATTTGGGGTCTCACTCCCCCGATTCATCTCCCGGTGCCCTTGCACAATTTCTGGGCTGTGACGTGTAGCTCTCCCAGCAGGTCTACCCACCTGCACACCTCCACCACTGTAGTTGCCACCCGAGCTTACCTGCTCCTCACCCTAACCTAACTAACTGGGGAAGGCCCTCTCGCACTCTCACCCCCTCAGTGCCCTCTCTGGCACGGGCTGCCCGATCCACACCCGGGATCCTCAGGCACCCACTGACACTAACGGCTCCCAGAGCCCACCTGCGGCCTCACCTGGCCGACATCCTCACAGTGGTGGAGTGCCCAAACCAACTACACACACTAACAGGCTACACGCCCAGCCATTTCCACAACACTAATGCACCCATCCACAATACCATTCTGCAACCGCACCACAAATGCCAATATCCAATCACAATTTACCTATACCCTCTACCTAACACTTACACTACCCGCCCCGGGTACTCGTGAAAGGGGTCCACTCTTCCCCCATCCACACCTTCGCACCATGCACACCACTCCGTACCACTTACTCCAACTCTCTCCACACCACTCATTCCAATACTCCATGTATTCCACACACCTGTACTTGCACACCTGTGCTCTCACACCTGGTGCCACCTGCACCCTTCTCTCCCCAAGCGCATTCGTGCTGATCCACAACACTCACTACTCATACACTGCTCCACACACCTGTCCAGTTCTCACACAGCATCATCTCATCTAACTACTCCCCTCTGAAACTTGCGCTTCCCAGTCGTCCCTTTAAACCATTGCGCTCCCTCGTCATTATCATCCACTCTAATCTACCTGCGTCCCCACTACAGGGATCAGTCACTATCTAAACTTAACGTTACCTAATGTCATCTTCGCTAGATCCCTATCAATATCCTAACCCACCCGGGCTAGTTTTCACTGCCATACACCCCATAAGCTATAGCGCATTTGCCCCATGGTTCGTGAGGGATGACAGAGTTGCCATCCCACCACATCGGGCATCTCCCACTACCAATTTTGCACATCAAATTTCAACAAATCAAAAATTTGCCAATCACTACTCATCATCTGCCAATCATTACTGCCAATCCTTTGCCAATCATCAAATTTTGTTTTTCTAATTTCGGGGCCAAAACACTATCCTCGTCATTACAGTCTACTTACTAATGCCTCTCGGTGCGCCAATTTACTTCTAAAGCTCGGCTTCGTACAGCCAAGCCATGAATGCGGGTTGTTTTGTGCCAGCGGCTGGATACGTCCCGCATTCGTGGCAGGGACGGGGGCTTACCCGGGCCGAGATCCCACGCACCACCTCGGCGTAAAGCCATCCAATGTCCCGATCTCGACCTGCCGGCACGTCTCAATAGAAAGTGGTCGCCATGACGACCCTTCCTATCGGGCTGCCCGCTCCGCCTAGTGGAGCCCGGACGCGGCCGTTCCAAGCGAGGCACAGCGTGGGTCGCGTACGGCGGTTCTTTTGAAACCGCCGTGGTTCGGATCCCCGCTGGTCCTCGCGGCACGCGAAGCTGCCCGACGCGCACCGAGGGCCCGATTCGGCTATAAGTCGCTCTAACCGCTACCCCGGTTACCGTCGATGCTTCACCTGCATGCTTACATGCATATGCTACCCCTTTCTTGCTCATACATCCAGCCGTTTCCATGCTCCTCGTCGTACCTTCTCTAACACACCTCGGTACACTCATTCCACTCACAGCCTTGGTCACACACCTGACCACCGAACACTTTGGCACACATTCGTTGGTCGCACACCTCACCAACACACCTCTTCACGCCCCCTCCTCGGTCACCTCCTCTGTGACAATCACAGGTGTGCTCTCACTCGCACACCCAACCACGTGCCTCTCTACCAATTCCAGCGTGCATTCCCACTCACGCTCTACCATTCCAGGTGTGCTTCCTTTCTCACCTGTCACAACCAACTCACGCTCCGTGTCACTCTTACTACTCTCACCTCCACTCTTGACAGCGCACTCACCCTTACTCTCGACAGCGCACTCTTTCCTCATGCACCCGTCCGTTACACACCTTTCTCGCGCACACTCTTGCGCACACTCTCCCATCACACCCTCTGTAACACTCACCACAGGCGTGCATTCTCCCTTTACACCCTCCGTAACACTCCTCACTACGCGCTTCCATGTGCTCCCTCGCACACGCGCTACGACCGACTCACTCTCGCCAGCATCCTCACTCTTTGGCATGCACTTTTTCCTCACACACCCCAGAGTCGGACTTTCTCGCAAACCTCCTTTTTCGCACACCAGACCTGTCGCACACTTCACCAACGGCCTCTCACGAACACCCGGGTCCATCTCGACCCCCAAGCTCATTAAATCACCTGGCGCATCATACGCACGACCATATTGGTCACCACTTACACCGGGTTCTCTTCCTCTTCGCTTCTCCTCCATCACCTGCGAATCCCTCATCCGGTTAATGAGCACATCATCACTGATCCGAACACAGACTTTGGACCAATTCTTTTACTTCCTCTTTTATCTCTTTCTTATCCCCTCTCTGTCGCTTCTTAATTTCGCTCACTAGTCTAGGGCGATTAGTAATTTCGTGTTTTTTGTTTGTTAAAATTGATTTAGCAATGGATTCTGCTTCAGAATATTATAGAGATGTAAAAAAAATAGGGTTCCATTTTTTCTTTTACGTCTAATAGGTAGTAATTCGAAGAAATCCAAGATGGCCGCCATAAAATTTGGAAAATACACTTTTGTGCATATCTTTGTATCTAGATATCATATAAACATGAATAATATGTCCTTTTATATGTTTTCAGACCCAAGGAAGCCATATCTGCCATTGTTTTTACAGAAAAATGCAAGGAAATTAAAATAGTGGGCAATATACCAGCCAAAATGGAGACGGCCGTCATGAAATCGGATCGTATAATTTCCCAATTAGAATCGATTCAATAAACAATCTTCACTGATAACATTTATTTTGAATACACACACACGCACATGCACACACACACACACACACACACACACGCACACACATACACACACACCTAAACATAAACGATGAATGAACATAAACGATCACATAAACGAATGCCTCATTCATCCTCATCCATATCTATCACACGCGGTTCATTGATGTTTGCTTTGTTGTTACAACTGTAACCCACACACCCACAAACTTCAGTACAAGGAATATTGTTATTGCGACAGCTACATCTTCCCATACACCCTTTCTTGCACCCACAGTTCACGAGATTCATTATTGCTTCTGGGGCTGGAGGATTCAGGCATCGACTTGGGGCATAAACCCCATCATCCGAAAGTAACTGCCAACCATACTCGACAGGTGATGGAAGGGACGGATGGCTTTCTGCTGCCTTTCTCCATATCATTGCGATATAATGTGCTCGCTGAACGTGTAACTTTAGCGAACCAGTGGTAGGTGGAAGACTCTCTCCCTCAGCAGCACGGTTGGAGAATAAGAACCAGCGAAGCTCGTTTACTTTCGTGTGAACTTTAGACTTGTACAGCAGACAGACGAAGCGTTCCAGCTGGGAACACACTTCTGGTGACGGATCAGTTTGTCCCAAAGACTCCAGAGCCTCCCATATCTTGTTGTCACATGTCATGAAGACCTTAAAGCACCAGTCCTTGCTCCTGCCAGCGAACCTTCCAGACATGTCACTTCCCGTGAATGCGTGGAATCCAAGTATTGCAGACGCACGTTTCTCTCCTAGCATGCCATGAATAGGTTGGACTGCAATGCTCCTCAACTTTCCCTTCCCAGTGAGAAACCTCGTAGCAGGTGGTAGATCGTGAAATCTCTGAATCAGTAGGAGGAAGATATCGGTATCTGGCGAATCAATGATAACTTCTGCATCTTTGTCGACTGTGAGAGCATGCAGAATTAAGAGTGTATCGGCCTCTTCTTGGCTGTGCGTGAGTAGACTGTCTGGAACTTCAGTGTTGCCCGTGGTCTTAGTTCCTGATGTCACCATGAACTTCTTCAACTTGTTTGGATGAGCCTTGCTGTAAGATAGACACTTCACAGCCAAGTACTCTGTAAGCTCTGCCTTGGTCTTCACATTGGAAAGGAAATCTTTGAGTGAAATCTTCTGGATCAATGTACTATCCCTGACGTGATAGTATGTTGATTTCCCCTTTGTCCTCTTTAGGCGCATTTTGTCTTTCAGTGAGTTATCGATGTATCGGTCGAATACCAACCTCACGTCATCATAATGCACGGCAATATTTTCGAGGCGTTCAATGAACGATTGAGCAAAGTCACTGCATGTAATCATTTGTTCTGTTTTGGAGATCCCGTTAACAAGAGCCATGCCATCAATGATTATCACTCTATGGCGAGAAGTAGTCTCGTTTTCATTGATCACTCCTGATCTTGTGGTTGTGTCTGGGTTTTGGCTGATCTGAGAGGGTTCCTGCAAATTTTGGCTTGAGATTTCATAGTCAGTTGATGGGTCATTAGTTTCTTCCCCAGCGTGTGCTGCTGCATCATTCAAAGCGGCAATTCCCGCGTCTTGATGCTCATTGATTTCTGTCGAAATAGGTTCTCCTGGTGGATCATGTACATCCTGCTCTTCAGGCTCAGCCAGATGCTCAAGTTGACGAAGGATTTTTGCCTTGTCGTATGCCAACAAGAGGGATCCATCAGATGCAAATAAAGAACGTGGAACGATGCCAAATTCATAGGTGCCAATACATTCTTTCAGGTCGAGCTCTGGTCAGCTCCGTGAGATAACGATGAACCTCTGCAACAATCCTCGCTCTTCTTTGACTTTGATCAGCTTGTCGCCCGATCTCACTTCTGTTGTGGCATTCGAACTCTTGAATGTTCGAAGTTTTCTTTTCGTCATTTTGTCCCACACAGAAAGTTTTCCCTCAGCTAAACGATCTGTGGCAAATTGCTGGAACATCTGTTGTCCGATCTCGTCGCGCTCTAAGATGTCGCTGGACACTTTTTCATTCATGACTTCTTTGGTGAGCAGGTTGTAGACCTCGTCTACTTCCTCTTCCATAAATGGATCGCCATGTTCACGGAACACCCTAGAAAGCTTGGAGGCATGGCTCATCACCCGGGAAAGCTTTCCCCCCGTGATTTCGTGGTGTTGTTTTCTGCTCTGGTTTTCACCAAGACCATATCCCTCCGCAAACTCGTGCAGTGACTTTGACAGCTCAGGTGCAATGAGGAAGAACTTGTCAAGCGCCTTCTCATTTTGAGTTATCCCTACGATTCCTCCAATCACCTTCAGTGTACGGTTTTCTTGCTCAATGCCATGGTCTGGGGCTATTGATGTGAAGCCTGCCAATCCTTTTGTCACACAGAAGTTCCCTTTCATGAATTCCCTCCACAGTTCTGGGTGCTGCTTTTCAGTCTCCTGCATTGTTGAAATGTAGAGAGGGAGCAACCGAGCATAGTTTAGATGATCGTGAGCGAAGAAGTACTTCGTGAGAGACTCGATGCTCTCCATATGCAGCAGCAGATCACGTTGTCTTGTACTTCTAATGAACAGAAGGATAGTCTCAAACTGTTTCATGTAGTTCAGGATGAAGCGCTGTATCTTGTTTGTGCTGACCTCAAATTGTTCCAGTTTTTTGGTCATATCTCTGGACTCCATCATGGCCAATGTTTTTTTGAGAATGTCGCATAGATTCTTCTCTGGCTCCATGCTCCCGCTGATGTCTCTCTGATATGCCTCTCCCAGACGAACAGATGACTCGTTCAGATAGGCCCTTTCTTCAGGTTCCATTGCCAGGAATCTCTGGAAGTACAGGTTGTACAAAGCGATCAGTGTTACCATGTGTGCCTCCAGAGCTCGATACAAGTGCCTCCCATTTAGTATTTGGCTCACTGTGGTTGGCGAGAAAAGTCCAGCCTCGACCCATGCCTGATCAATTCCACTCCCTTCCACGTATTTTCCTAATGCAGCTAAGGCCCAAAACACAACATGTAGCTCACCAGGTCGGAAGAGGAATTGCTTCCTGATGTCCTCGCGTTCCACCCACAGCTTCATCGCCAGGTCGTATAGCTGCAAATCGAGAGTCATGACTGTGATTGCCTCACTCCCCATAACACGAGTTGTGATGTTGTGAGCTCTCATCAGACCCGTGTACAGTCTGTAGGACTGTCTGTAGTCTGTACAGTGTATCATAGTCTGTAGGAGGCGACCTTATCAACGGAGGAACGAGAGCAACATTGGTCTTCTCACTGGACGAAGATAGCAAGGAATTGAAGGCTCCCCACGTCCCCGGAGCTGTGAGTTTGACGTCAACTTCTCCTTCTTCCTCGAAGTTCAGGCATCCAATCATCCAGGTCATATCGGTTTTCTTGTTCTTGTCTGTCTCGGGTTTTGATGTGAGCAGCTTGCAGTCGCTCTTTCTCTTCTCGGGTGCTGGCTTCTTGCAGGTCAACGTTTTACAGCCAACTGCATCATGTATCGTTTGAGCTTTTGATGACCGGTCAAGTTCAATTGGTGGTATCATGGGTGATTTCTCCGGTGATACAGGCTGGTAGATCGCAATTGCTGTACCATGAAGGGTATTCATCCCGCAAGGAGTTGACTCTAGAAAATCGATGTTGTCCATGGCAAACCAGACGAACGTGTCCTGAACCAACCATGGTGGTAGACAGATGCCTCCGGTGGACTCCATTTGCTTCAGTACGGAGTTGGCAATGCTGGTCTCAATCTCCATGACCTTTTTGTAGGAGATGGCGAGGTCCAGATGTGCAAGTTTCTCTACAAGCGCCTTGGATCGTGTGTTTTTGTGTATGTCGAGAGCTAAGCCCACACTCAATGGAGTTTCAAATCGTTGTTTGAATGATCCATCCTCGCTTCTTGGTTCGTACGATACCTGTCGGTCAGATTTATAAGCACCGACAAAGTGCTGCGCCAACAATGATGCACTCACACCAATGGAGTCCTCCCTGTTGCTATTTCCTACTTTCCTTGTTCCCATGACTGCATGCTTGCAGAAGATGTTGAGCATCGGGGGTGGCTTGTAATCAGCAAAGGTTCCATTAAATTTCCATGCTGGGGAAGATGCGATGTCTTTCCTCAATATTTTCGCAGCTCGCAAAAGTACTTTAAAATCGTCTTTGATGCTGTCTGCTGTAATTGTGCTTGATATCATGTGGTCTTTGAGCTTTGTGGAAAGAATCTGCTCTGGCTTTGTTTTGTTTGAGGGCCGGCTGAAATGAACATCGGCAATGTTGTCTAGGATCAATTGTTTCAGGTATGGCTTATAACTATGGTTGTCTGAGACCGGAAAGTCGTGCTCCTTAAGTAAATTGACATAGGTTACATGAATTTCATTCATATTCAGCACAGCATTTTCAGTAGTATCATTCAACGCAGTTTCAACAATTTCAATGAGTTCAAGGTCTGATAACACCTGACCAAAGTTAACATTGGTTGTTTCTGTTTGTTTTTCCGTCTTAACTATAGCACGTTTGGCCTTAACTACACATGGTAAATGATATTTCATGTCCTCAGCCATTGCTTGCAATGGGTCAGGCGAACTTATGACACTGTTCAGTCTCACTTTCAGATTGTCATTACTTGTTTCTTGGCCAATGTTTCTGATCTGGAGTCCCATGTTCTTTGTTGACACATTGTGTAGTTCACTTCCTCTGTCTTCCTGGCATATGACACATCTGAGCGCGTCAAATGTCTGTTCTCGGGAACACCTTCTGGATGTTGACGTGCTTTCCCCTAGATCACTAGAACTTGGTCGTCCTCTCTTTTTCAGTCGGATTTCTGCGGCACTGCCTGATGTTGTTCCTTTCTCAAACCTAGCCTTTGCTCGATCAATGTGCATCTTATTGGTAACATCTTTGTAACAAGCTTTATGGTAGCGGAGACCTTTTGCGAGCAATTCTTCAGCAGAGGAATATTGCAAACGTCTATTCAATGATGCAAACTTTGTTTCACCATACGTGTACTGTTCCTCAGCACCTGCCATCAGTTTCTCGACAGAGGAGAGTTTTGGTTTCGTTACAAAGGTTGTATAGTCTGTTTGCCCTATGGCCATTTGGCATACAAAACAAAGTCCGAAATCTACTGACTTCTCAATCTTCCTGGGTGGTGAGTCACTCATCTTGAAGGTAGGTGTAATTTTCTAGACACTCTTGAACTGTCGTCGGTCCTGCAAAGATAGATACTACTATTCAGATTCACATTTCGTCAACACAGTCAAAACCAGACCTTAACTAGATGGTGGAAACTTAATTAACCGATTTCATGCCGGCCGACCCCACTTTGGCTGGTATATGTCCACTATTTTATTTTCCTTGCATTTTTCTGTAAAAACAATGGCAGAAATGGCTTCCTTGGGTCTGAAAACATATAAAAGGACATATTATTCATGTTTATATGATATCTAGATACAAAGATATGCACAAAAGTGTATTTTCCAAATTTTATGGCGGCCATCTTGGATTTCTTCGAATTACTACCTATTAGACGTAAAAGAAAAAATGGAACCCTATTTTTTTTACATCTCTATAATATTCTGAAGCAGAATCCATTGCTAAATCAATTTTAACAAACAAAAAACACAAACAATATTGTTATGACATATGGGCCTGCACTACACCCCTTCTTCCACTTCTTCTAATTTCTGCTTCACCTCTTTTATTTCCCGGTACGTCTCCTCAAGTTCGTCCTCTAAGGCTACCTTGACCGTTTCCATGTGCGTCCTCACCTGCCGGTCCTTCGTCTCCACCACCTCCGTCACCTCGTCCAACCTCGCCGTCAGTCCCTCACGTACCATCTGACATTCCCTCTTCGTCGCTATCAAGTCGTCCCTTAGTTCTTTCTGTGTCGCCTTCAACCCTCCCAGTACCGCAGTGTTCCTTTGTACCTGCTCCACTAACTCAGTCTGTCCCACCGTCAGCTGTTCCACCTCCTGCGTCAGGTCCTCTATGCCCCCTTGCAATTTTACAGTCCCCTTTCTCACCTCCTTCTCCATGCGCTCCTTACAGTGCCTCACCTCCTCGCGCACTCCTCCGACCTCCTCACTCACCCCTCTTCTGATCTCTTCTCCCATCACTTGCATCTCCTGCCCAGATGCCACCCTCATCTGCTCCATTTCCTCCCTGTGAGCATCCAATTTAGTTTCTACCCCCATTCTGACCCCCTCTATCTGCTGCCCCATTTGTTTAACTTCCCTTTCCGCTTGGTCCCTCATGTCCCTCAATTTGCCTTCCATACTGTTTTCTAACCCCTCTAACCCATTTTTCACTCCCTCTATCTGATTCTCCTGGGCAGCCATTCTATTTTCTACCCCCGTTAACCCCTCCTGTATTTCCCCTAATCTATTGTCTAATTTCCCAAATTTCTTGTCTAACCCCTTAAAATTATTGTCTAACCCCTCACCGGTACCCCTCGCTTCGTCCCTCATTACCCCCATTTGCTCACTCTGAGCCTCCATCCGGTTCCCCATTACCCCCATTTGGCCCTCCAATCGCTCACCCTGAGCATCCATCCGGTTCCCCATTACCCCCATTTGGCCCTCCAATCGCTCACCCTGAGCATCCATCCGGTTCCCCATTACCCCCATTTGCTCACTCTGAGCCCTCATTTGCTCACTCTGCAGGTTGAGGGACGCCTGCATTTGTACCATAAATTGCTCCATGAGGGCCTGCATTTGGGCCATCCCTCCCACTTGTGCAGCGGGTGCGGCCGCCGTAGCAATGTGCGAGGCGCCATTTTGCGCGCCCGCAACCTCGTGCGTGAGGACGCCATTTTGTGCGTCTGCCGCCCTCACTGCTTCGCTCTCCTCATGTCCCTCATGTCCCTCAATTTGGTCCTGGATCGATCCTGCCTCACTCTCCTCTACCGGAACCCAGCCGTCTTGATCCGCCATAGCGCGACTTTCAAAATTCGGGTTTTTATTTTTGTAAAACAAAATCAAATTTCGCCGTTAATAATTTCGAGCGCGTGAAGCGCGCTTCGGGTCCGATCTCACTCCTCGACACCAATTGTTACGGACACGACTTAGATGTTGCTTGACCGAGCGGAATGGCTGCCGTGTTCGCACAGTTTACCCGATTACCCCCAACTCACCCGATTCCACTCGAACGTTGGCCGAATCGCGCTACGCTAAATCAATGATGGAAAGCACACAACGGCTGGGATAAATGCAACGACACAAGGGGTACAGTTCTCAAGACCTCCGGAGGAGGATATAATTGGTGATGCAGAAACGGGTAGATTACACGGTAAGAGGTAAAGCACAGAAAAGATGGGCACTTAGACACAGTCTTATCTATCCCCGACAGACCACAGACAAACGGGACAAGACTGACTTACACGGGGATTGATGGCAGGGAAGGACAGGCAGTCGATAGCACAAGGTGCACCTTGGCTCAGGGGTAGAATCAACACGGTCCGGTCCAGAGATGCGGGGAGGTATTGTAGCGCTCGGAGGTGGCGTCTTCTCTCTCCAAGCTGAGGGCGCATCTGACGTCACCTCCCTCTTCCTGCGCATGCTCAGCGGGGAGTCACACGCCCTCGGCTCGTTGGCTCCGCCCCAGATGGAATCGGTCCGCCGCTTCTATTGGGTGCGGGGGGTTACCGGGCTCCGCCCTTGACGAGGAGCTGACAGCGAGCCCCTGCGTGGTAACCCCGTCGGAGCACATGTTCAATGGCGGCCAACCAAGCCGGAGTGAGGACGCACACTCCCCGCGCCGCCGCCGCTGTTGTTGTTGTTGTTGTTGTTGTACCATAAGTAAGAGCTGCGGGGAGGTATTGGGAGGTCCTAAACTTTCTAACGGTGCCATACAATCACATTCTGGTGCAACGAAGAGTCAGAATTAATGGAAACGAGTCCTTAACTGACATAGACTAAGAATAACTAGCAAGATGTCCTATAGTTGTCTACGTGAGCTGCGGTGGACCTGGATGCGACATTTAATGGGGGAAATAGGGGAAGGTCGGGGCTACAGAGTGTTGTTTACAGAAAATGGGACTAGGGAATGGGGGATTGGGGATAGTTGGGAAGTATTGGGGAAATAGGGGAATATTTACAAGCGGATATGGATGGAGGCCAATCTCATATCCGCAACAATATATATACATATATATATATATATATATATATATATATATATATATATACATATAAACATATATGTATATATATACATATATATATATATATATATAATGGTATCTGTAATCTGGTTCTCCAACCTAATGAGCGGACAACATGACGTCATCGCCATGCACGTCCGCCTTGCCTGCAAAGTTCCAGAGGAACCATCTAGCAGTGCGTCATTACGGATTATAAATACAGATACTGAAGCGCGGCGTTACGCGCGCTGCTTGTGAGCAAGGAGGAAGCGGACAAGCGGTAACATATAAACGTCTTTATTGTAAGAGCACACTGTAACACTGAACTGCTCCGGGCTGGTCGCCCGGTGTATATCATGAGGCCACGCCTACCCCTCGGGCATGGCCACCGCCCACTTGGTGCGTGGAATGATGTCACCACGCCAGTGGGCTTTTGTGTCCGCCACACGCGCCTCCCCCAGAATTCCCGCGCACCTGGAAGGCCAGTTTGCGGGGCAGACGAATGACCCGGCCGAAGCGCCCCCTGGCGATCGGCGGCGTCCGGGGTGCAGGGATGCCAGGTGGGATGCCCCTGGCTGCCCCTGGGATGGGTGCAGGACCGGGGGGCGGCGTGGCGGCGGGGCTGGGCGGTGCCGGGGGTCCGCCCGCAGGAGGGCGGCCCCGACGTGGGGGTCGGGCCACTGGCGGTGGATGGTCCACATCGAGGTGGGCCGGCTTGAGGCGGTCTACCGAAACGCGGTCAGGAGTACCGCCGATGTCCAGGGTGAAGTGCTTCGCCCCGGTCTCCAGCACGCGGAAAGGCCCGTCGTACGGGGGCCGCAGTGATGTCCGATGGGCATCGTGGCGGACGAAGACGTACTCCGCCGTGCGAAGCTCCGGGGCGACGTGCGTCGGTGGGTGCCCGTGGCATGCCGTTGGCACTGGGGCGAACCTTTGGGCGGTCTCTTGCAGAGCGGAGCGCTGCTGTGCCGCGGACCATGGTGCCGTGGAGTCAGGGAGGAACTCGCCCGGCACCCGCAGCGGTTGCCCGAAGACCAACTCCGCCGAGGATGCGCGCAGGTCCTCCTTGGGCGCCGTCCGGAGGCCCAGCAGGACCCAGGGGAGCCTGTCGACCCAGCCGCCGTCGCAGAGGGTGGCCCGGAGCGCGGCCTTCAATGAGCGGTGAAATCGCTCACACAGGCCGTTAGCCTGGGGGTGGTAGGCCGTGGTTCGGTGCAGCCGGACCCCGAGCCCCTGCGCAACCGCCCCCCAGAGCTCCGAGGTGAACTGTGGGCCACGGTCGGATGAGATGTCTGAGGGGGCGCCGAACCGGGCGACCCAGGTGGCGATGAAAGCCTGCGCGACATCGGCCGCCGTTGTCGACGCCAAGGGCACGGCCTCCGGCCACCGGGTGGTGCGGTCCACCATGGTGAGGACGTAGGTGAAACCCCGCGGGGGGGGCAGAGGTCCCACCAGGTCCACGTGGACGTGGTCAAACCGGCGTTCCGGCACCGTGAACAGGGCCAACGGGGCCTGGGTGTGCCGGTGCACCTTGGCGCGCTGGCACGCGAGGCACGTCCTGGCCCAGCCGCGGACGGCCTTCCGGAGGCCATGCCAGATGAACTTGTCGGCGATCAGCCTTTGGGAGGCCCTCGTGCCCGGGTGTGACAGGCCGTGGATGGCGTCAAACACCTGGCGCTGCCAGCCCGCGGGCACGATGGGGCGAGGACGCCCGAGGGAGACGTCGCACAAGAGGGCCGCGCCCGCGCCGTCGAACGGCACCTCAGTGACGCGGAGGCCCGTGACGGCGGTCCGCAAGGCCTGGACGTCGGGGTCAGCGGCCTGGTCCGCTGCCATCCGGGCATAGTCGATGCCGAGGTGGACTGCGTGGGCGACGGCCCGGGAAAGGCAATCCGCCACCGGGTTGTCCTTCCCCGCGACATGCTGGATGTCCGTCGTGTACTCGGACACGGCCGAGAGGTGACGCTGCTGCCGGGCCGACCACGGCTCGGTGACCTTGCCCATCGCGAAGATCAGCGGCTTGTGGTCGACGAAGGCAGTGAACGCCCGGCCCTCGAGCAGATGGCGGAAGTGCCTGACCGCCAAGTGAAGTCCGAGCAACTCGCGGTCGAAGGTACTGTAACGGCGTTCGGGTGGGCGAAGCTGCCGGCTAAAGAACGCCAGTGGTTGCCAAGCTCCACGCACCCATTGCTCGTGCACCGCGCCCACCGCGTAGTCCGAGGCATCGGTGGTGAGGGCGATCGGTGCATCGGGCGCCGAGGTGCGCGAGCATGGTGGCGTTAGCCAAGGCGAGCTTCGCGCCCGTGAACGCCGTGTCCATCTGCTCGGTCCAGGTAACGTCGCCTTTGCCCGGCTTACCTCGGAGAGCTTCGTGCAGGGGGCGCAGGAGCTGGGTGATACGGGGCAGGAACCGATGGTAAAAGTTCACCATGCCCAGGAACTCTTGCAGCCCTCTGATCGTGCGGGGGCGCGGAAACCCCTTCACCGCCTCCACCTTGGCCGGCAGGGGGACGGCTCCGTGCCTGGTGACACGGTGCCCCAGAAAATCGATTGTGGCGGCGCCGAACCGGCACTTTGCGGGGTTCACAATCAGGCCATGCTGGCCCAGGCGTTCGAAGAGCGTGCGGAGGTGGCGTAGGTGCTCTTCGCGGGACGCGCTGGCGACGAGGATATCGTCCAGGTAGACGTAGACAAAGTCCAAGTCGCGCAGGACGCTGTCCATCAGTCGCTGGAACGCCTGAGCCGCATTCTTCAGACCGAAGGGATGCGCAGGAACTCGAAGAGTCCGAATGGCGTGATGACCGCCGTCTTCGGGACGTCCTCCGGCCTGACGGGGACCTGATGGTAGCCGCGTATGAGGTCCACCTTCGAGAAGAAGGACCTGCCCGCCAAACGGGCGGAAAAGTCCTGAATGTGGGGGACGGGGTAGCGGTCGGGAGTCGTGGCGTCATTGAGACGGCGATAGTCCCCGCACGGTCGCCATCCCCCGCCGGGCTTCGGCACGATGTGCAGCGGCGACGCCCAAGCGCTCTCTGAGCGCCGAACGATGCCGAGTCGCTCCAGGGTAGCGAACGCCGCTTTTGCCACCGCCAGCTTCGTCGGCTCGAGGCGGCGTGCCCGGGCGTAGACCGGTGGCCCGACGGTGGGGATGTGATGGGCCACCCCGTGCTTGACGGCCCCCGCCGAGAAGGTGGGCCGCGTGAGGGCCGGGAAGCCGGCGAGGAGGCGGGTGAATGCGTCCGCTGCCGGAAGTGTACAGACCAACGTGGCCGGAACCGAATCGTTCGGCAAGCCGCTTGGCAAGCCGCCCGTTGAGCTGGGCAACGCACAAGCGAGCGAGCTGAACGTCTCGGCCTGGACAAGCCGTCTGCGCTTGACGTCGACCAGGAGCCCATTAGCGCACAGGAAGTCCACGCCAAGCAGTGCCATGGGCACGTCGGCGGTGATGAACGTCCATCGGAAAACCTGCCCTCCAAACCGCAGAGAGAGGCCGCGTTTTCCGTACGTACGGATGGGCGTCCCGTTCGCGGCAAGCAGCGTGGGGCCCCCACCCGCGGCGTGCTTGTCTGACGTGCCGGCGGGAATGACACTCACCTGCGCTCCCGTGTCGCACAGGTAACGGCGCCCGGAGAAGGTGTCCGTTATGAACAGCAGGCTGCTCGAACGGCCGGCGCTCATCGCCACTATTGAGCGCCGGCCCGGGCGTTTCCCGACCCGTTGAAGGAGTACGGCGGATGACACCGCCGAGCTTCGTGGCCGAACTTGGCGTGGAACCAGCACCAGGTGGTGGAGCTGGAGGAGCGTGGCTGGCTCCGCCAGGCCGGTGGAGTTGGCGGGTTTCCCCGCGGTGGCGGTTTTCGCCGCGGCGGTGGGCGGGGCGTGGCGGCGCTCACGAGGCGCGTATCAGCATGCTGCTGAACATCAGCGTGCTGTAGAAGCTGATGCTGTGGAACATGCTGCTGAACATCAGCGTCGAGGGCCGTGACGGCCACGCCGACGCTCGCCCGCGTGTCCGAAGCGGCGAAGTACCTGTCCGCCTCGGCTGCCAATGCTCGGGGTTCCGTTCGCTCGGTCCCGGCCAACGCGAGGCGAACCTGCGCTGGAAGTTGGCGCCGGAAAAGCGCCCGGAATAGCGAACCGGGGGCTTCGTCGCCCAACAGTGACAGCATATGGTCCATTCGGACCGACGGGCGCGTCTCACCGAGCTCGGGGAGATCCAGGAGGCGGTCGGCCCGTGCGTCGTCCGTGAGGCCGAACGTGGCTAGGAGTAGCCGCTTGAGTGCCTCGTACTTGTGGCCGTCCGGTGGGTGGCGAAGGACGGACACAACTCGAGCGGCCGTGCCGGGCCCGAGGGAGGCGACGACATGGCAGTAGCGCAGGTCGTCGTTGGTGAGGCGCCGAAGCTGAAATTGGGCTTCGGCTTGAACGAACCAGACTTCGGCCTGGGCCTCCCAAAATTCGGGAAGTTTAATCGCCATTGCCTTGTCGTTGGCCATTGCAATGGCGTCGTGTTCGGAAGGATCGCTACGGCAGATCCAACGTCGAGGGTCACCTGTGAAGCGCGGCGTTACGCGCGCTGCTTGTGAGCAAGGAGGAAGCGGACAAGCGGTAACATATAAACGTCTTTATTGTAAGAGCACACTGTAACACTGAACTGCTCCGGGCTGGTCGCCCGGTGTATATCATGAGGCCACGCCTACCCCTCGGGCGTGGCCACCGCCCACTTGGTGCGTGGAATGATGTCACCACGCCAGTGGGCTTTTGTGTCCGCCACAATACTGTATTTACAGATGATGGCGATGACGTCATGTTGTCCGCTCATTAGGGTGGAGAACCAGATTACAGATACCATTATTAGTAACTCCCAACTGCAACCAGGTCGACTCCATATGATGAGTGGATACCAGAGATAACGTCACCGCGTGGCAGGCGGTGCGTATCGCTCCCAGCAAGGTGCAGCAGCAGCTGTATGGGACACCTTGCTGGCGGTTCTCCACTGATGATATGAAGGTCGCATAGTGACTGATATATATATATATATATATATATATATATATATATATATATATATATATATATATATATATATATATATATATATATATATATATATATATATATATATATATATATATATATATATATATATATATATATATATATATATATATATATATATATATATATATATATATATTTATATATATATATATATATATATATATATATTTATATATATACGTATATATATATATATACAGTATATGTATATATATATATATATGTATATATATATATATATGTATATATATATATATATGTATATATATATATATATATGTATATATATATATATGTGCAGCGTCTGTCCTGTGTTGTGTTGTCACTGAACTACTTTCTCAAACTGTGAAATCGTACCAAACTTCTGGTATGCACATATCTCTCCCGTCGGTATGTCCTAAGGGTATTTTCTTTGAAAAAATTTCCAATTTTTTTTTTGGGGGGGGAATATTTTGGGAAAAACTTTTTTTTTCAACTTCAATTGTTTATAAAATGTGATATCACGTATATTACAAATACATTTGTGCAAAATAATTGTTTGAATTATGATTGGTTTAAACCATGACAAAACGGCAACTCGGGTACAGTCATTTATCTATCTATCTTCACATCTGGGCAGTGTCTGTGTTGTCACTTAACGACTCCCTCAAACTTTTGTTTCCGTGGTTGTGAAGTGTTTATAATAACGTTGTGGTGGTTTTGAATCACGTGGTGGTGAGGTATTTTGAATTATGTGGTGGTGAGGTGTTTTTAAATGATGTGGTGGTGAGGTGCTTTTAAATGACATGGTGGTGAGGTGTTTTTAAATGACATGGTGGTGAGGTGTTTTGAATTACGTGGTGGTGAGGTATTTATAATTACATGGTGGTGAGGTGTTTTTAATTATGTGGTGGTGAGGTGTTTTGAATTACGTGGTGGTGAGGTATTTATAATTATGTGGTGGTGACGTGTTTTGAATTATGTGGTGGTGAGGTGTTTTTAAATGACGTGGTGGTGAGGTGTTTTTAAATGACGTGGTGGTGAGGTGTTTTTAAATGACGTGGTGGTGAGGTCTTTTTAAATGACGTGGTGGTGAGGTGTTTTTAAATCACATGGTGGTGAGGTGTTTTGAATTACGTGGTGGTGAGGTGTTTTTAAATGACGTGGTGGTGAGGTGTTTTTAAATCACATGGTGGTGAGGTGTTTTGAATTACGTGGTGGTGAGGTGTTTTTAAATGACGTGGTGGTGAAGTGTTTTTAAATCACATGGTGGTGAGGTGTTTTGAATTACGTGGTGGTGAGGTGTTTTTAAATGACGTGGTGGTGAGGTGTTTTTAAATCACATGGTGGTGAGGTATTTTGAATTACGTGGTGGTGAGGTGTTTTTAAATGACGTGGTGGTGAGGTGTTTTTAAATGACGTGGTGGTGAGGTGTTTTTAAATCACATGGTGGTGAAGTGTTTTTAATTTCGTGGTGGTGAGGTGTTTTGAATTACTTGGTGGTGAGGTGTTTTGAATTACTTGGTGGTGAGGTGTTTTGAATTACTTGGTGGTAAGGTGTTTTGAATTACTTGGTGGTGAGGTGTTTTGAATTACTTGGTGGTGAGGTGTTTTGAATTACTTGGCGGTGAGGTGTTTTGAATTACTTAGTGGTGAGGTGTTTTGAATTACTTGGTGGTGAGGTGTTTTGAATTACTTGGTGGTGAGGTGTTTTGAATTATGTGGTGGTGAGGTGTTTTGAATTACGTGGTGGTGAGGTGTTTTGAATTACGTGGTGGTGAGGTGTTTTGAATTACGTGGTGGTGAGGTGTTTTGAATTACGTGGTGGTGAGGTGTTTTAAATTACGTGGTGGTGAGGTGTTTTGAATTACGTGGTGGTGAGGTGTTTTGAATTACTTGGTGGTGAGGTGTTTTGAATTACGTGGTGGTGAGGTGTTTTGAATTACGTGGTGGTGAGGTGTTTTGAATTACGTGGTGGTGAGGTGTTTTGAATTACGTGGTGGTGAGGTGTTTTGAATTACGTGGTGGTGAGGTGTTTTGAATTACGTGGTGGTGAGGTGTTTTGAATTATGTGGTGGTGAGGTGTTTTGAATTACGTGGTGGTGAGGTGTTTTGAATTACGTGGTGGTGAGGTGTTTTGAATTACGTGGTGGTGAGGTGTTTTGAATTACGTGGTGGTGAGGTGTTTTGAATTACGTGGTGGTGAGGTGTTTTGAATTACTTGGTGGTGAGGTGATTTGAATTACGTGGTGGTGAGGTGTAATCGTCCCAAACTTCCAGTCTGCACCTACCCCTCCCCTATGGATGTGCTGGGGGGTTCTTTCTTGAAAAAAAAACAATCAACCTAAACATTCAACCTAAATTGCCTATAAAATGTAATATCACAAACACAACAAATACATTTGTGCAAAGTAACTGTTTGTATTATGATTGGTGTAAATCATGACAACACAGCAACTCAGGTACAGTCATTCGCCTCAGCTAAAATAAGCCCGTTCCTCAGTAACGACGCTTGGTGAGGCGAGCGCAGCGAACCGAGCCAAGCTAGTATATATATACTAGCGGGGTCACCCGTGGGAATCCCACGGGCATGGATGTGTGTGACATTTCGACATATTGAGTTCGATGCTGCACCTGCACATTCAGTTATATAAAATGGTTTAAAAAACTTTCTTCTGATATTTGTGATTTATTTCAAACAAACTGTATTTCCCATCTACACGGGCATGTATTCCTATTAACGTTATGTAAAGTACATAAATTGTGTGGATTACATCATTTGTGGATGTGATCAATTGCCAGTAACCATCTTATATAACTGAATGTGCAGGCGCAGCATGTAACTCAATATGTCGAAATGTCACACACATCCATGCCCGTGGGATTCCCGCATGGATGTGTATGGCGAATTTTAAATATATGTCGACTGTTATTTTAGGCGGTGTATTTTCGTTTATCATCATGGCGCGATTTAAAAGAATATATCTCTGCATTTTCCTCTCCAATACCTCCTCACACTTTACACACACACCGGCCCATGTTTACATATACACACACACACACATATACACCCACACACATATACACATACACACACACGTACATCGACACACATGCACACACACACACACACACACACACACACGTACAGACACATATACACATATGCACATATGCAAATATGTATACACATATGTATCCACATATACACATATATACACATATATACATCTCCATACATCTCCACACACACACACACACACACACACACACACACACACACACACACACACACACACACACACACACACACGTACAGACACATATACACACAAACACACACACACAGACATGTATATACACATACAACAACAACATGCATTTTAAGGCCATTTTCCCTGCTAGAGCGGGGGTTAGCCTACATACACATACACACACATATATCACACACACACATATTCACGCGCACACACACACACACACACGTACACACGTACACACACGTACACATGTCCCACATGTATATATCCCACATCCCACATGTATATACATGTTTAAAGTGTACGTGCCCTTCCCCCCTCCCCCGCCCGGCAACGCTGGGTACTTCTGCTGGTAACGAATAAAATAAAAACGAAGAAATAGGTGGAATTGGCTGAAATTCGCTCGGTGAATTCACGCGGTGTATTCGGTTCGGCTCGGTT
The DNA here is from genome assembly GCF_964187855.1 of Myxine glutinosa. Classification (NCBI taxonomy): domain Eukaryota; kingdom Metazoa; phylum Chordata; class Myxini; order Myxiniformes; family Myxinidae; genus Myxine; species Myxine glutinosa. Next base: position 11,271,191 of record NC_136262.1, on the reverse strand, counting down.
CACTCGGTTTAAAGAAAAAGCGATAATGTCGACATGTTGCTGTCTGTGTCATGTTGGGCGGTGTATGATACTCGTTGGCTGTTGGGCGGTGTATGATACTTGTTGGCTGTTGGGCGGTGTTGTGCGGTGATATGGTGTATTTTAAAATATATATCTCTGCATTTTCCCGCGTTGGTGACACCGAGTCGTTCTTCATCGATCGTCTCATTCATTTTGGAAATGGAAGTTTCCACGCAACGCATGAATTGTCACGATCCTCAAGAGGAATTTGTCTCGTAATCATCAAATGATAAATGGCAAGTAAATTATATTGTGGAAAATTAAAGATTTCAAATAAACCTATTTAAAGTGTATGCGCACATAACTAATAAAAAAAACGAAGAAATATCTCTCGGTAATTTCCTGAAACATATTTTACTTCCGGCTAATATGTTGAATGAAATAAAAACGAAGAAATATATGTCGGCATCATTGTTGACGTTTTTGTGACGACTATCATCAAACGAAATAGTAATATATCATAACGGAAAAGCAAAAGCGAATTTTTAATATATATCGACACATTGCCGGCGGTGTCATGTTGGGCGGTGTATGATACACCATGACGCGATTTTAAAAAAATATATCTCTGCATTTTCCCGCGTGTGTGGATTGTTCTCAATTATTGCTGACACCGAGTCTAAAAGTAAAACCATCGATAAAAATGAAATCATATGGTGAGTTAGATTGGAGATAAAGGCGTGAGAGAGACTCAATGGCCTTGAAGTTACAGGCCTTTGAGAATTCATTTCGTTCTATAAACGGCAACTTTCATCGGATTTTCTTCCCGTTTTTTTTCAACCGAGTCTAAAACTATGTTAGCGACTGTGAAAAATGAAATGATTTATCGAATTTGATTTGAAATAAAACTGGGGGAGAGCAAGACACCACGGGCCTACAAAACAGGACTCAAAGCTATGCGAGTTAATAAAATGGTGGATATTTGTTTATAGCCACTCCCAGAATGGGTGGAGCTATGGGTGGAGCTACTCTGCAAACCGAGTAAGCCACACCCCGGACAGACACCCAACAGATAGACAGACAGACAGACAGACAGAATCATCTACGGCTATTATAATATAGATGTGTGTGTGTGTGTGTGTGTGTGTGTGTGTGTGTGTGTGTGTGTGTGTGTGTGTGTGTGTGTGTGTGTGTGTGTGTGTGTGTGTGTGTGTGTGTGTGTGCGCGTGTGTGTGTGTATTCCTATTGTCTCAACGAAGGTGCCTTTCATTTATTCCTTTATGAGACTAATTGTTTAAAATGCTCACAATTTCCATTACTACACAGTTGGTATCCCCAAATAGTCCAAGATTGTGTTTGTGTGTGTACCACTTTGATGTGTGTCATGTACAATATGTGCATGTGTTGTTCTTCATCGCAGGTCTATAAAATGTTTGTTCGGGTTTTGAAATCACTGGTGGTTGTGAAAGGTGGTAAGTGTGAAGATTAATGCGTTAGAGGGCTATTGGTTGGTGGGTTGACTTTTTCGAAATTGATTTTTTTCTTGATGACTTGATTGTATTTTCTTTTCGCAGATATCCATTTCCTTGTCGTCATGTTGAGCTATTATCCACTCAAGAACAAATACAGATGAATGATTAATATCACATATAATTACTGAACGGAGTTACTCAATATCACTCCTGAACTTTACACGAAAACTTTTGGGGATTGATGATGTTTTTCTCTTGAAAAAAATTCTTCCATTTGCAAAATGAACCAAATTTTATTTTTTAAATGATTCTAACTTGAACTTGCATTCACAAATGATTATAAAACCAAGTTCCCGTAAGATATTACCAAGATAAATGAACAAATTTGTCACCTTTCCACACTATGAGCCATAGGCTAATTAGATTTCCTTTCCATACAATGAAGAGGACAACCTATTGTTTCTGCTATAGTTTTTCTTCTCCCCTACTATTATCTCCGCCACTTTTTTCATGTCCGAAAACATCCCAAAGGTGTTCGATAGGGTTGAGGTCAGGGCTCGGTGCGGGCCAGTCACGTTCTTCCACACCGATCGCGACAAACCATTTCTGTGTGCACTTCGCTTTGTGCATGGGGGCATTGTCATGCTGAAGCAGGAAAGGGCCTTCGCCAAAATGTTGAGACAAAGTTGGAAGCACACATTCATTTAGAATGTCATTGTATGCTGTAGCATTAAGATTTCCCCTACACTGGAACTGATGGGCCTAGCCCAAACCATGAAAAACAGCCACAGACCATTATGCCTCTTCCACCAAACTTTACAGTTGGAACTATGCATTCGGGCAGTTAGCGTTGTCCTGGCATCCGCCAAACCAAGTTCGTCCATCGGACTGCCAGATGGTGAAGCGTGATTCATCACACCAGATAACGCGTTTCCACTTCTCCAGAGTCCAATGGCGGCGAGCTTTACACCACTCCAGCCGACGCTTGGCATTGTGCATGGTGATCTTAGGCTTGTTTGCACCTTCTTGGCCATGGAAACCCATTTCATGAAGCTCCCGACGAACAGTTGTTGTGTTGACATTGCTTCCAGAGGCAGTTTGGAGCTCGGTAATGAGTGTTGCAACGAAGGACAGACGATGTTTATGGGCTACGCGTTTTAGCACTGGGCAGTCCCATTCTGTGAGCTTGTGTGGCCTACGACTTCGCGGCTGAGCTGTGGTTGCTCCTCGACGTTTCCACTTCACAATAACAGCACTTACAGTTAACCGGGGCAGCTCCAGCAGGGCAGACATTTGACGAACTGACTTGTTAGAAAGGTGACATCCTAGGACGGTGCAGCAGAAGTTGAACATCCATCCATGTTGAAAGCCACTGAGCTCTTCAGTACGGCCCATTCTACTGCCAATGTTTGTCTATGAAGATTGCGTTGGTGTATACTTGATTTTCTACACATACACACACACACACATATATATATATATATCTATATATATATATATATATATATATATATATATATATATATATAAATATATATATTGTTACGGACCCCGACGTCGGCCTCGGCTCCCGTTATTGAGGGGGCATTAAGCCCCTCGTCTGTTACTGACCGACGTGGTCCCAGGGGTATGATGCCACGCCCGGTCGGCGCTGGGTAGGGTTTTAGGCCCACAAGTCCTATGACCTAAATACCAGCGCTTCCCGGTACGCGAAGGAACACCCCCCGCTCACGGCCGCAGTGTAATGGATGTTGCGCTGAGCGAAGCGAACTGTGGCGTGAGCCGTTTACCAAGACTAGACCTGATTCCTTAAACGTTGGCCAAATCGTGCCACCGGTATTCAATTGGGAAAAGACAAAGACGACGGGTGTGAAGAAGAAGAAGACAAAAAGGGTTTGAAATACGACTATAATTTATTACTACTATTTACAACCAAAAGAAACCAAGGAGGAGGAAAGATAATAAAATAAAGACAAAAGGAATCAAGGAGACACAGTGCAACGCTAGCTTACCTACAGTCTTAATTAATACCCCAGGACAAGACACAAAACAGACTACGAGCAAACTCACACGGGGGATGATGACAGGAACGGCAGGTGGTGTATGGCTGGAGGGAGAGGAAGGCACGGAGCTGGCTGGAGCTTGACCCTGCCCGGGACGTCGGGCTGGACCTCGACGGCTACCGATGCCACCGCAATCTGGCTCCCACGGGGTAACGGGTCGGAGCTGCCTGGTGGAGCCAACGCTGCCTGGTGGAGTCAAAGCTGCATGGTACTGCTCTTACTTGCTCTCAGGACTCTCTCTCAATGCTTGCTCTCAGGGCTCCTTTCTTACGCATCTCCCGTCTCTCTCTGAAGCTCGTCTCTTTGCAGAACTCAGAACTCATCTTAGGTGGGGGCCTCGTGGTGCGGGTTATATATGCCCCTCCCTCTAACCTTTTTGAACCTCCCCGATCGTTCTTTCTCCGCCCGCTCAAGCCAAACCCCTTTGACTGGGTTGGTTGAGCGGGGCCGACTCACTCCTCCTTTCTATTACGAGGTGGAGACACGCCTTTCTTCTCCGAGCCGGAGCACATGGCAATGGCGGCGAATGCAGTTGGCAATCGAGGCTTTAGGAATGGGAGTGAAAGGGAATCTACTCTATTTGAATTCGGTGCAATGGAGTATTAATTAATGGAAGACAATGCCTTAACCTAATACACAGAATAAGGAAATAACTACCAACAAGGAGGAACTCTATGATTGGCAAACGTGATTGTATATGACCAAACTAAGGGACGCCCTTTGACCTTTATACACAACTGGAGGAAGGAGGGTGATATTTTTACAACAATAAAAAAACACAATTCTCATTTCCACAACAATATATATATGTTGGAACCCATCTGTGGATCGGTCCCATCGGCCGATGGGTCTGACCCATCTGTGGATGCACGAGAAATGACAATGCAGACCCATCGGCCGATGGGTCTGCGCCATCTGCGGATGTGTTGTTCACCTTGAAGGAATGTGTTGACAGAATGGTGCTCTTCAATCAGGTACACAGTCATTGGAATTACATGTGGTAGGAATTTAACAGAGATGATTTTTAAATGTTTTATTATCTATTTCTACCCATCTATTTATTGTCATTTGTATGCATCATTTATTGTGTTGTTCACCTTGAAGGAATGTGTATGCATCAATGGTGGATGAGTATGTTTATTTGAACCTACAAATATGTATCTGTTAATTACAAAATGTATTGACAAAATGTATAAATAGATGGGTAGAAATAGATAATAAAACATTTTAAAATCATCTCTGTTAAATCATCTGCTAAATTGGACCATCACATCCGCAGATGGCGCAGACCCATCGGCTGATGGGTCTGCATTGTCATTTCTCATGCATCCACAAATGGGTCAGACCCATCGGCCGATGGGACCGATCCACAGATGGGTTCCAACATATATATATATATATATATATATATATATATATATATATATATATATATATATATATATATATATATATATATATATATTGTTGGGGATATGGGAATTGTGTGGGTAATTCGATGTAAATTTTCCCCTTTTGTATGCTGTAAATCCTGTAAATATCACCCTCCAAGTATCAAAGATCAGAGGTCGCCCTTAGTTAAATTCATCGCATACACGTAGCAAATCTATGATTTCCCTCATTAGTTATGTCCTTATTAAATGTAGTTGAAGGTTCTGTGATCCACTAGTCCATTACGTTGCATCAATTAAATAAGACAGGTCCCTCCGACGCCCCATGGCATCTTCCAAGTGCCAGGTTTGCCAGGTTTGCTGCAATTGACTCCTTTAGCCACTTTGCTGCTGCATTTTCATCTCCCGTCCACTTTGCTGCATTTGACCTCCATAACGCACGAGGTAACCATGGAGAAGAAAGGCGGGTCTCCACCTCGTCATAGAGGGGAGGAGTGAGTCGGCCCCGCTCAACCAACCCAGAACGAGGGGTTTGGCTTGAGAGGGCGGAGAGAGAACGCTTGGGGGAGGTTCGCAAAGGTTCAAGGGTGGGGCTTATATAACCCGTGGGAGACGCCCACACAAGAGAGATGCGCTGGAGATGAGCAGGTGTGTCCAAGCCGCCGTGATACGTGCCGCGCTGCAGGAAATACGGACCGAGGCAATGCAAGGAACGCGCGACGCAGCATTGCGGAGAAAGGAACTTCGCCCGCGCAGTTTGGGACCGCGGGAGTTTGCACGACCACGGCTCGGCTTCTTGACGGCGGTGCCTTCTGGCCCGACCGTGCCCAGTCCCCTCTGAACCTTCCTTACCTCTCAAAGCCATCCATCTCCAAGCCATTCGTTCCTGCCATCATTTCCCCGTGTAAGTGTGAATGTTCGTCTGTCGTACACGTTGTCCTGGGGTATTAATTAAGCTTGTATAGGTAAGCTAATGATTTCACTGTGTCTCCTGCTCCTTCCATTTCCCTGTATATAACCTTGACTGCTCTCTTTGCTTTGGCTTGTGTAAATAATTAATAAATCCTGTTATTCCTCTGTACTTCTTCTTCTTCTTCATTCTTGTTCGGTCGCTTTAGTGGTTTCAATATTGAGTGTACGTGGCGCGATTCGGCCAACGTTCAGGATCGGGTTTAGTGAAGGCTAATGACTCGAACTTCTGGTTGCTAAAAACCGCGCGGCGACTAGACTATCCAAACCGGGGTTCGAGCGGTACTTGTCTCCGTAGTCTGTGGAGGGACGGATAAAGGTATTCGGGATAAACCCTGGACCCATAACCCTGATCCGTTCCATCCCGCAGGATAGCGTTACAAGTGCCAGGGGAGCGGAGACGGTCAGCTTATCAAGACAAGGGACTAACCACCCCTTGCTAAGAGGGAAGAGCCGTACTCCGTATCCGTAACAATTGGTGTCTGGCAGTGAGATTCGAGGCCCGAACCAATTTTTTTATAACATCCAAAAATTTGGTCGAAACTATGAGCAGCCGAAATTTTGTTTAACATCCCAAATTGAGTCGTGCCATGGACAATCAAGGCGATCGGATGCAGGTGGGTGAACTAGAAGAGGGGTTAGGGGTAACCCAGGACCACAGGGAAGAAATGGAGGAGAGCAATGAGGAGGTGGTTGAGGGAGTTTCAGGTGCACAAAATGGCGCCCTCGCGCACGTGGTTGGAGAGGCGCAAAATGGCGCCTCGCACGAGCGCGCGGTAGCCGAGCCCGCTGTACCAGCGGGCTTTAACATGCAGCCATTTGACATGCAGCAGTTCATGGCACGGTTCAGCGAATATATGGCAGAGTCGAAGTGCGACAACGAAAAAAGAAGCAGGGAAATGAAAGGAATGAGGGACGAAACGAGGGCTGATAGTGAGCAATTGTGAGAGGGGTTAAACAATAAATTTGAGGGTTTAGACAATAAATTTGAAGGGTTAGACAACGGGATAAAAGAGGTGAAGAATGGGCTAACGGGGTTGGAAAATAGAATGGCTGCCCAGGAGAACCAGATGGAAGGAATGAAGAATGGGTTAGCGGGGCTAGAAAACAGGATGGAGGACAAATTGCGGGCAATAGGGGAGCAATCCGCCCGAGAAATTAAAGAAATGGGAGAGCAGATAGAGGAGGTGAAAATCAGGTGACACTAAATTGGATGCTCAGAGGAATGAATTGGGACAGATGAAGGCGGCATCTACTAAAGAGATGGACGAGATGGGGGAGGAAATAAAACGAGGTGTAAGTGAGGAGCTCTCGGGGGTACGCGAAGAGGTAAAGCGAGGTGAGAAGCGTGTGGAGAAACAGGTGAGAAATAGTACGGCTAAGTTACAGGGGGCATAGAAGATCTGACGCAGGAGGTGGAACAGCTGACGGTGGGACAAAGGGAATTAGTGGAGCAGGTGGAAAAGAACACTGCGGTACTAGGAGGGTTGAAAGCGACACAAAACGAAATCAAAAATGACTTCATAGCGACGAAGAGGGAATGTCAGATGGTACGTGAGGGACTGACAACGAAGTTGGACGAGGTGACGGAGGTAATGGAGACAAAGGACCGGGAGGTGAGGACGCACATAGAAACGGTTAAAGTAGCGTTAGAGGACGAAATTGAGGAGACGCACCGGGAAATAAAAGAGGTGAAGCAAAAATTAGAGGAAGTGGAAGAGGGGGTGAGTGAAATTAAGAAGAGACGGAGGGAAACTAAGAGGGAGATAAAGGAGGAGGTGATGGAATATGTACAAGGTCGGTGCTTAAATCGTGATGGTGTGCTTGCTAACCAGATAAAGAGTTTGCAGGTGGCGAAGGAGGTGCGGAGACGAGGTGCCAAGGTGAGTGGCGATATACGCGGAAATGTATATGGAGTGAGGGAAGCTTCAGTCGGCTTGGGGGTTGGTTTGGACCCGGGTGTTCGTGAGAGGCCGTTGGTGAAGTATGCGACAGGTACGGAGTGTATGGACAGAGGAGGTGTGCGAGAATGTCCGACTATGGGGTGTGTGAGGAAAAAGTGCGCGCCGAGGAGTGAGTGTGCTGTCGAGAGTGAGTTGGTCATAGTGCGTGTGCGAGGGGACACATGGAAGCGCGTAGTGGGGAGTGTTACAGAGGATGTAACGAGAGAGTGCACACCTGTGGTGAGTGTTACGGAGGGTGTAACGGGAGAGAGTGTGCAAGAGGATGCGCGAGAAAGGTGTGTAACGTATGGGTGCATGAGGAAAGAGTGCGCTGTCAAGAGAGGGTGAATGCGCGACCGAGAGTGGTGGTGAAAGTAGTAAGAGTGACACGGAGCGTGAGTTGGTTGTGGCAGGTGAGAGAGGATGTACACCTGGAATGGAAGGATGCACACCTGGAATGGTAGTGAGGCACGTGGTTGGGTGTACAGAGGAGAGCACACCTGTGGTTGTCACAGAGGAGGTGACCGAGGAGGGGGCGCGAAGAGGTGTGTTGGTGAGGTGTGCGAACGACGAGTGTGTGCCAAGGTGTGCGGTGGTCAGGTGTGTGACCAAGTCTGTAAGCGGAATGAGTGTACCTGGGTGTGTAAGAGAAGGTGCAATGACAAGGAGCATGGAGACAGCTGGATGTGTGAGCAAGGAACGGAACGCGGGGTGTGAGTATGCAAGTGGAGCATCGGCGCTAAACGGGTTAGCGGTTAGAGCGACTTATAGCCGAAGCGGGCCCTCGGTTCGTGCCGGGGTTTGCGTGCAGCGGGGACCCGCGGGGATCGTGACCGCGGCGGTTTTGAAAGAACCGCCGTGCGGGATCCACGCCGGGCCGCGCTCTGAACGGCCGCGTCCGTGCTCCGCCAGGCGGAGCGGGCGGCCCGGTAGGAAGGGTCGTCATGGCGACCCCTTTTTGTTGCGGCGTTCCGGCAGCGCGAGATCGGGCCACTGGACGGCTCCGTGCCGAGATGGTGCGTGGGATCTCGGCCCGAGTAAACCTCCTTCCCTGCACCGAGTGCCGGACGCATCCAACCGCCGGCACCAAACAACACGCATTCATTGCTCGGCTTTGCGAAGCCGAGCTTTGGAAATGAATTGGTGCACCGAGAGGCTCAAGTGAGTAGATGTGTGATGAGGATAGTGTTTTGGACCCGAAATTGAAAAACAAAATTTGATGATTGGCAAGGATTGGCAGAGTGATGATTGGCAGATGATTGGTAGTGATTGGCAAATTTTTAATTGGCTGAAATTTGATGTGCCAAATTGGTAGTAAGAGATACCCGATGTGATGGGATGGCAACTCTGCCATCCCTCACAGCGGGGGCAAAGGAGCAGTAGCTATGGGGTTGGCAGTGAAAACTAGCCCGGGAGGGTTAGGATATCGTGTGTAGGGACCTAGAGATTGACCATAGGTAACGCTAAGGTTAGGTAGTGACAATGATACCTGTAGTGGGGATGCAGGTAGATTAGTTTGGATTATAATGATGAGAGAGCGCAATAATGTAAGGGGCGACGGGGAAGCGCGAGTTTTAGCAGGGCACCAGGTAGATTAGATGATGCCGTGTGAGTGTTGGAGGCGTATTCAGAAGTGTATTGTGAAAAGTGTATGAGTGAGTGTTGATATCGTGCAAATGAGGAATTGCGGGGCAATGCTCGGGAGAGATGTGTGTGTGACCGTGGGAGAATTTGGGTGCCTGCGGCAATGGTTTTGAGGATCGAAAGTGTATTGAGCGTGGAAGTGTATGGAGCAGTGAGTGAGGAACGATTGAGATTGCACAGGTGTGCAACTGAACAGGGGTATGGAGCAGTGTATGAGTGAGTGATGGTGATGTGTGCTGTGTTGACCAAATGGTCCAGGAAGGAAGGAGGGTGCAGGTGGCACCAGGAGAGATTGCACAGGTGTGCAACTGCAGGTGTATGGAGAATGGTTGTGTGGATTACATGGAGTGCGGAATATATAGAGTATGGAATGGATGGTCGTGGAGTGAGTATGATGGAAACCGTGGAGTGGAGTGGATGGTGCGAAGGTGTGGATGGGGGAAAGGAGGATGGACCCCATCACGAATACCCGGGGAGGGTAGTGTAATAGTTAGGTAGAGGGTACAGGTAAATTGTGGTTGGATATTGGCATCTGTGGTGCGTGTGGAAGAATGGAGTTTGGATGGGTGCATTAGTGACGTGAAAATGGCTGGGTGTGTGGCCTGTTAGTGTGTGTAGTTGGTTGAGCACTCCACCACTGTGAGGATGTCGGCCAGGTGAGGCCGCAGGTGGGCTCTGGGAGCCGGTAGAGTTGTTGTGGATGGGGCCCGAGGATCCGGAGGACGGACCCGGGTAGCCCAGTGCCAGAGGGCACCGAGGGGTGACAGAGCCAGGAGGGGCCTTCCCCAGTTAGATAGGTTAGGGTGAGGAGCTAGGTAAGCTTGGGTGGCAACTACAGTGGTGGAGGTGTGCAGGTGGGTAGACCTGCTGGGAGAGCTACACGACTCAGCCCGGAAATTGTGCAAGGGCACCGGGAGATGAATCGGGGGAGTGAGACCCCAAATTGATAAGCACCACAGTTTGGTCAATGGGAATTGGTTTTTAGAACCCATAGTGTAAGTTGGCCAATGGATTGGCAGGGAAAGACCCCGGGTAGTGTAAAGTGTTAAAGTCATTTAGGAAGTAGTTAGGATTAAGAATCTCCTCGCACCATCTACATCCACTCACCTGAGGTGACAAAGCTCCACACCATGCCATGGTTTGTTGGTTTTTATTATTTTTGTGGTGCAAATGTCTGGAATGTGAGACGCATCATGACGTGGGTGTGACATTGTGCTTTGTTGTTCCATCTCTCCCTCCTTATGAGGATTGATGATGAATTGGTGATGGCAAATTTTGGTTAGAGGGATTGTGGTGATGAATTTGGTATCGGGGAAATATGGGGGAGACGTGACAGTAGTGACGAATTTGTAAATGTGTAGGTTTTTGTAAATATGGGGAGGGGCAAGGGGGGGTAGTGTAGGTCACATGTGGGAGGCGTACGGTAGGGACGAGCATTTCTCACTTCGCTCTCCGTACGCACCTCGTCCTGCATTACCTTGTTTGATGTGTACCCTTGTGACCCTACCCCTCGCTCACCTGTCTTCCCACCCCCCCCCCCCTTTGTCTTCCACCCGAGGACTGTGCGCCACTGGACGTCGAGGGGAGCGTGCGGAGGTCGCCTTGTGTGCCAGGACCCTCGCAACCAGCATGCATTGCATTGATGTACCACTTTATGGACCACTGTTCTGCGGCCAAGTACCACTTTATGGACCGCTGTTCTGCGGCCAAGTACCACTTGATGGACCCCAGGTTCTGGGGCAGGGCACCTCTGCTGGGGACCGGCCATAGTGGCCAGGTAATCTTGCTTGCGGACCTCGGTAAGATGGCACCTATGCCCAACAGGTGGACCATCCTTAGTTGGACCCTGTGGCCCTAAATAAAAAATGGACACTTTGTGCTTTTTATTTCCAAATAGGCCGCCTGAAGCAAGAAGACATCGGGAAGAACATCGGCCCAGCAGAGAAGGAGAAGACCACCACCAGTTGTTTTTTTTTTTGTGTTTATTACAAACAGTAATGACTGTGCACTGGTTGGTGCGTTTGGTGGTTGGTGCTTTTGGGTGTTTTTTGGGTGCTTTGGTGTTATTGGAACTGGTGCATCGATGCAATGCGTGCTGTCTCCTCCCTCCCAACAGGAATTTCCTTCCTTTTGTTTCCCTAAAAAGAAAAAAACACAGGTCCTGGGTTGCGTTGTAAATAAGGAATAACGTCACTGTAAATAATGCTCCCCACCGTAAATGTATAGTTTGAAAATAATTCCGCAATTCGGTTAGCTGTGGGTGTGAAACTGTTCAGCAGGATGCAACGCAATTAGCGGGACATATTTATTTGTGTTTTTAAATTGTCGCACTCAGGGTCAGGTTAATTGTAGAGGGAATTACACCTACGTGCCACACTAAAGGTAAAATTTTTGGGCCTGGACGTCCCGAAAGGAAGGAGGGTGCAGTGTTGGGGATATGGGAATTGTGTTGGTAATTCGATGTAAATTTTCCCCTTTTGTATGCTGTAAATCCTGTAAATATCACCCTCCAAGTATCAAAGATCAGAGGTCGCCCTTAGTTAAATTCATCGCATACACGTAGCAAATCTATGATTTCCCTCATTAGTTATGTCCTTATTAAATGTAGTTGAAGGTTCTGTGATCCACTAGTCCATTACGTTGCATCAATTAAATAAGACAGGTCCCTCCGACGCCCCATGGCATCTTCCAAGTGCCAGGTTTTCCAGGTTTGCTGCAATTGACTCCTTTAGCCATTTGCTGCTGCATTTTCATCTCCCGTCCACTTTGCTGCATTTGACCTCCATTACGCATGAGGTAACCACGGAGAAGAAAGGCGGGTCTCCACCTCATCACAGAGGGGAGGAGTGAGTCGGCCCCGCTCATCCAACCCAGAACGAGGGGTTTGGCTTGAGAGGGCTGAGAGAGAACGCTTGGGAGAGGTTCGCAAAGGTTCAAGGGTGGGGCTTATATAACCCGCGGGAGACGCCCACAGAGAAGAGATACGCTGGAGATGAGCAGGGGTGTCCAAGCCGCTGTGATACATGCCGCGCTGCAGGAAATACGGACCGAGGCAACGCAAGGAACGCGCGATGCAGCAGTGCGGACAAAGGAACTTCGCCCACGCAGTTTGGGACCGCGGGAGTTCGCACGACCGCGGCTCGGCTTCTTGACGGCGGTGCCTTCTGGCCCGACCATGCCCAGTCCCCGCTGAACCTTCCTTGCCTCTCAAAGCCATCCATCTCCAAGCCATTCGTTCCTGCCATCATTTCCCCGTGTAAGTGTGAATGTTCGTCTGTCGTACACGTTGTCCTGGGGTTTATTAATTAAGGTTGTATAGGTAAGCTAATGATTTCACTGTGTCTCCTGCTCCTTCCATTTCCCTGTATATAACCTTGACTGCTCTCTTTGCTTTGGCTTGTGTAAATAATTAATAAATCCTGTTATTCCTCTGTACTTCTTCTTCTTCATTCTTGTTCGGTCGCTTTAGTGGTTTCAATATTGAGTGTACGTGGCGCGATTCGGCCAACGTTCAGGATCGGGTTTAGTGAAAGCTAATGACTCGAACTTCTGGTTGCTAAAAACCGCGCGGCAACTAGACTATCCAAACCGGGGTTCGAGCGGTACTTGTCTCCCTAGTCTGCGGAGGGACGGATAAAGGTATTCGGGATAAACCCTGGACCCATAACCCTGATCCGTTCCATCCCGCGGGATAGCGTTACAAGTGCCAGGAGCGAAGACGGTCAGCTTAACAAGACAAGGGACTAACCACCCCTTGCTAAGAGGGAAGAGCCGTACTACGTATCAGTAACAATATACTGTATACAGACTTGGCCTTTAATATGGAATATTTTTTTTGTGGGGGTGAACTTACTTTTCAAGATGACTTAGAACCAAAAGTTCATTGGAATTATGTTGAAATTATTCTAGATTTTGTTAATGTGACCTTTAAAAGAAACAAAAACCACATTTTACATATCGAAGCAAATAAATTGATCCTTGAAAGTGATGTAAACTGATATCGAACTCAATTCATGGACAGTACTGTGTTAAACTTCTGAACGTTTTCCAGAAGTATCTCTTTATTTTGCACATTAGCCAAAAAAAATTTCAACAAAAACAAAAGCTAAATTATGACTGGGATTACGGACAGTAAAATTACAGTTCAGTACTTCGTGCAACCACACGAGCATTCAGGAGAGCACGTACACGTCGAGGCATGCTGTTCACGAGATTTGCCAAGGTTTGGACAGGAATCGCTTGCCATGCAGTGACAATAGTCTGCTGCAATTCACGCACAGAGGTAGGCTGCTGGTCCAAGTTGTCGGTTTGACGCGTTAATTCTGCCCACAAGTTCTCTATCGGATTCATGTCCGGGGACATGGCAGACCACTCCATATGCTCTACACCACGGTCAGCAAGAAAGTGTTGGATCATGCGAGCACGATGAGGCCGTGCATTGTCATCTTGGAAGACAAAGTTTCCTCAAAAGGCTGCACGAGCAAATGGAAGCAATGTTTCTTCCAGAATGGCCCTGTACTTGAACTGGTTCAGGTTTCCATTCAGAACAACCAGGTCAGTTTTGCCCCCTGCATGAAAAGCAGCCCAAACGGTCACCCCACCACCTCCAGCTTGGACTCTTGGCACTATACAATCTTTGTTGTGGGCTTCATGCACTTGTCTGCGCACTCGGACGCGGCCATCTTGACAATAGACCAGAAATCTAGACTCGTCACTGAAGATCACGTGATTCCAGTGTCCTGGCTGCCATTGACGGTGATCTCTGGCCCACTGCAATCGGCGCTGGCTGTGTTGTCTGGTCAGGCATGGCTTTCTCAGGGGACGCCTGGCACGATAGCCTGCTTGAACCAGTCGTTGGTTGACTAGCCTTCTGGATACAGGCACATTTGTCAGTTGCTGCCACTCAGCCCAAAGCCAATTAGCTGACTTGGTACGGCCATTGCAGACGAACCGGTGCAGCTGGGGATCATCTCTCCTTGTGGTTCTGCGTGGACGTCCTGGCCTCAGTATTGGAGTAGGGACACCCCTCTGAGCATTTCGTTTCAGGATCTTTGACACCTGAACTTGAGTGATGCCATACTGCCGAGCAATAGCACGCTGTTTCATGCCAGAATTTCGTAAAGCCACCACTCCATGACAAACAGCATTGTCAAGTTGACGGACCATCTCCAGAGGAAGCGGCAATAACTGTTGTAGATGTGCAGCAGTTGTTTTCCACTAATACAGAACGCAACAACCCTTATATACCCGATTGTGAAGCCAATCGTCAAATGTACCTGTCCTTACATTTTGTCACGCCACCTGTGATATAATCCTGTTATTGACTTCTTGCTACGAAAGACAATCAGTAACATAGTTCTTTCAACAAAGACATCACCGAAGGGTAAAACAAACTCACCAGATTGATATACTGAGTTCAGAAAGTAAACCCAAGTCAAGAAAAAAAAAAATTCCATATTAAATGCCAAGTCTGTATATATCTGTGCAGTGTCTGTGTTGTCTTGTCACTGAACTACTCCCTCAAACTTTTGTGAAATCTGACCAAACTTCTGGTATGCACATATCTCTCCCGTCGGTATGTCCTAAGGGTATTTGTTTTGAAAAAATTTCCAATTTTGTTTTTTATTGGGGGGGGAGGGGGGGGGGATTTTTTGGGGAATTTTTTTTTTTCCAACTTAAATTGTTTATAAAATGTAATATCACGTATATTACAAATACATTTGTGCATTATGATTGTTTGAATTATGATTGGTGTAAACCATGACAAAACAGCAACTCAGGTACAGTCATCTATATACAGTCACGTGAAAAAGTAAGTACACCCCATGTAAAGTTTTGACATTTTCAACATATTTCAACATACAGATATTTGATCTTCATTTCAACAATATTGATCGATAAAGGTGATATAATACAACAAATATCATGAAACATTAACATTTTGTAGTCCATTGTATAATTTAAATAAACATAAATGCAAATTTCGCATGTGGAAAAAATAAGTACACCCCTAAATTTATCACTACTTCAAATACCTAAAATTAGAATCAGGTGCACCAGCTCAGGTCCAAACGATTAGAACATCGTTAGAGAGGATCTTGGAGGAACCTGTCTTATTTAAACCTCAGACATTTAGTTTGGTTTGCTCTTTGTTTTTGAAGTGTGCGGCGTCACCATGCCTAGATCAAAAGAGCTCTCTGAGGCCTTCAGAAAGAAGGTTATAGATGCCTACGAGTCTGGGAAGGGATTTAAAAAGATTTCCAAACAATTTGAAATCAATATTTCGACTGTACGGAAGATCATCGACAAGTGGAGAAGATGCCAAACAACTGCCAACTTGTTCAGGCCAGGCCGCCCCAGCAAGTTCAGCCCGAGAGCAGACCGCAAGATGCTGAAATAAGTCTCTAAGAACCCCAGAATGTCATCACCGGACCTACAGGTAGCTCTTGCCACTGGTGATGTCAAAGTGCACGAGTCTACCATTAGAAAGAGGCTGCACAAAGTTGATCTACATGGGAGGTGTGCCAGGAGGAAACCTTTGCTGTCCAGAAAGAACATCAGGGCAAGACTAAAGTTTGCCAATGAACACCGAGGCAAAGACCAGCACTTCTGGAACAATGTGCTCTGGACAGATGAGTCAAAGGTAGAGCGATTTGGCCACAGTACCAGAAGACATGTTTGGCAAAAACCAAAGACAGCATTTGACCACACGAACCTGATACCAACTGTAAAGCATGGTGGTGGAAATATTATGGTTTGGGGCAGCTTTGCTCCATCAGGGCCTGTGCAGCTCACCATCGTATAATCCACTATGAATTCTTCATTGTACCAGAGGGTGCTTGAGGATAATGTGAGGCCATCTGTCGGACAGTTGAAGCTCAACCGAAGGTGGACCTTGCAACATGACAATGACCCGAAACATACCAGTAAATCCACAAAGGAATGGCTGAAAAGAAAGAAATGGAGGGTTCTGGAATGGTCGAGTCAAAGCCCGGATCTAAATCCCATCGAGATGTTGTGGGGGGATTTGAAACGAGCTGTGCATACAAGAAACCCGTCAAACATCGCACAGCTGAAAGAATTCTGCATGGAGGAGGGGGCAAAAATTTCTCCCAATCGATGTCAGAGACTGGTAGACAGTTATAAGAAACGCCGACCTGAGGTTGTTTCTGCCAAAGGGGGCAATACCACCTATAAGAGCAAAGGGTGTACTTCGTTTTTCGACACGTGAAATTTGCATTTATGTTTATTTAAATTATACAATGGACTACAAAATGTAAATGTTTCATGATATTTGTTGTATTATATCACCTTTATCTGTCAATATTGTTGAAATGAAGATCAAATAGCTGTATGTTGAAATATGTTGAAAAAGTCAAAACTTTACATGGGGTGTACTTACTTTTTCACGTGACTGTATATATATATACTAGCTTGGCTCGGCTCGCGCTCGCGCTCGCCTTTCGGGGAGAAATCTTACGATGTCTCTCCGAAAAGACCGACTGGACAACCCTCCCATCTACTTTCTGAATAATGCTCTCCAAGAAGTTCTGTCACTCAAGCTTTTGGGTCTCACTATCTGCCATGATCTTTCCTGGGAAAACCACATTTCCAAGCTGGCCTCCAAAGCCAGTCGCCGACTGGGCATCCTCCGTCGTGCGAAGTCCTTCCTTGGCACACCTGAGCTCCTCACCACATACAAGGCTTTCATCCGCAGCCCAATGGAGTACTGCTCTCCCCTCTGGGCTGGTGCTCCTGCCTCACACCTAGCTCGTCTTCATGCTGTTGAAACCAAAGCGTTCAGAATCATTGGAATCTCCCGCGATGACGCTATCTCCGAGGGCCTTTCACTTAATCACCGCAGGCAGGTTGGTGGTCTTTCCGTCTTCTACCGACTCCTTTCCGGCCTTGCTCCCCCAGCTCTCTCTGGGCTCTGTTCCCCAAATATTCCTGCAGGTCGCACAAGATCTGCCTGCAACCCTCTTATGGTTAAACTACCAAAATCAACACTCTCTGCTTACCTTCACTCCTTCATTCCTCTTTTCTCCCACCTCTGGAACAAACTCCCTCACTCTCTTCAATCCCACTCCTCCCTCCAGGTCTTTAAAACGGCTGTTCACCACCATCTCTTATCTTCCCCCATCCAAAACCTTGATCTTTTCTACCCCCGCTAATTTCATCCCAAATCCACTTTTTTGAGGTGACTTTTGACTTCTTTCCTGGAAGTCGTTGGTGTCCTTGCGTTTTATACCTTTCCTGCCTCCCCCCAGGCCCTCTCCCTCCAAAAACATCTCCCGATGTCCCTGCCCTCAAATGTTGTGTTTGTGTGCTTCCTCCCCTTCTCTCCCCATCTCGTCGACCGCTCCCCTTTTTATATACTTTGTTTGCTTGTTTGTTTGATTTGTTTGTTTGATAAATGTTAGCTCTTTCACGAGCGTCGACTCTGTACACAAAAAAAAAAGAAGAAAAAAAGCGTCGTTACTGAGGAACAGGCTTGTTTTAGCTGAGGATAATGACTGTACCTGAGTTGCTGTTGTCATGATTTACACCAATCATTAATACAAACAATTATTTTGCACAAATGTATTTGTTGTGTTTGTGATATTACATTTTTATAGGCAATTTAGGTTGAAGATTCAGGTTGAATGTTTTTTTTTCAAGAAAGAACCCCTCAGCACATACATAGGGGAGGGGTAGGTGCAGACTGGAAGTTTGGGACGATTACACCTCACCACCACGTAATTCAAATCACCTCACCACCACGTAATTCAAAACACCGCACCACCAGGTAATTCAAAACACCGCACCACCACATAATTAAAAACACCTCACAGCCATAAAACGCGAAATAAAAACACCTCAAAGCCACGAAATTAAAAACACCTCACCACCACGAAATTAAAAACACCTCACCACCACGAAATTGAAAACACCTCACCACCAAGTAATTAAAAACACCTCACCACCACAAAATTAAAAAAACCTCACCACCAAGAAATTGAAAACACCTCACCACCAAGAAATTAAAAACACCTCACCACCACGAAATTGAAAACACCTCACCACCAAGTAATTAAAAACACCTCACCACCACAAAATAAAAAAAACCTCACCATCACAAAATTGAAAACACCTCAAAGCCATAAAGCATGGTAAAAACACGTCACCACCACGAAATTGAAAACACGTCACCACCACGAAATTGAAAACACCTCACCACAACGAAATTGAAAACACCTCACAGCCATGAAACACGTAATAAAAACACCTCACCACCACGAAATTAAAAACACCTCACAGCCATAAAACATGTAATAAAAACACCTCACCACCACAAAATTAAAAACACCTCACAGCCATAAAACACGTAATAAAAACACCTCACCACCACGAAATTAAAAACATCTAACAGCTATAAAAACACATAATAAAAACACCTCACCACCACGAAATTAAAAACATCTAACAGCTATAAAAACACATAATAAAAACACCTCAAAGCCACGAAATTAAAAACACCTCACCACCACGAAATTAAAAACACCTCACCACCACGAAATTGAAAACCCCTCACCACCACATAATTCAAAACACCTCATCACCAACTAATTAAAAACACCTCACCACCACGAAATTAAAAACACCTCACCACCATGAAATTCAAAACACCTCACCACCACGTAATTCAAAACACCTCATCACCAACTAATTAAAAACACCTCACCACCACGTAATTATAAATACCTCACTACCACGTAATTCAAAACACCTCACCATCACGTAATTATAAATACCTCACTACCACGTAATTCAAAACACCTCACCATCACGTAATTATAAATACCTCACTACCACGTAATTCAAAACACCTCACCACCACGTAATTATAAATACCTCACTTCCACGTAATTCAAAACACCTCACCATCACGTAATTATAAATACCTCACTACCACGTAATTCAAAACACCTCACCATCACGTAATTATAAATACCTCACTACCACGTAATTCAAAACACCTCACCACCACGTAATTATAAATACCTCACCATCACGTAATTCAAAACACCTCAGCCCCATGTGATTTAAAAACACCTCACCACCACGTAATTCAAAACACCTCACCATCACGAAATGAAAAACACCTCACCACCACGAAATTCAAAACACCTCACCACCACGTAATTCAAAACACCTCACCACCACGTAATTATAAATACCTCACTACCACGTAATTCAAAACACCTCACCATCACGTAATTCAAAACACCTCACCACGACGTAATTCGAAACACCTCACCACCATGTGATTTAAAAACACCTCACCACCACGTAATTTAAAACACCTCACCACCATGTGATTTAAAAACACCTCACCACCATGTCATTTAAAAACACCTCACCACCACATAATTCAAAAACACCTCACCACCTTGTGATTTAAAAACACCTCACCACCTTGTGATTTAAAAACACCTCACCACCATGTGATTTAAAAACACCTCACCACCATGTGATTTAAAAACACCTCACCACCACGTCATTTAAAAACACCTCACCACCACGTCATTTAAAAACATCTCACCACCACGTCATTTAAAAACACCTCACCACCACGTCATTTAAAAACACCTCACCACCACGTCATTTAAAAACACCTCACCACCACATAATTCAAAAACACCTCACCACCTTGTGATTTAAAAACACCTCACCACCTTGTGATTTAAAAACACCTCACCACCATGTGATTTAAAAACACCTCACCACCACGTCATTTAAAAACACCTCACCACCACGTCATTTAAAAACATCTCACCACCACGTCATTTAAAAACACCTCACCACCACGTCATTTAAAAACACCTCACCACCACATAATTCAAAATACCTCACCACCACGTGATTCAAAACCACCACAACGTTATTATAAACACTTCACAACCACGGAAACAAAAGTTTGAGGGAGTCGTTAAGTGACAACACAGACACTGCCCAGATGTGAAGATAGATAGATAAATGACTGTACCCGAGTTGCCATTTTGTCATGGTTTAAACCAATCATAATTCAAACAATTATTTTGCACAAATGTATTTGTAATATACGTGATATCATATTTTATAAACAATTGAAGTTGAAAAAAAAAAATTCCCAAAAAAATTCCAAAAAATAAAAATACAAATTGGAACATTTTTCAAAAGAAATACCCTTAGGACATACCGACGGGAGAGGTAGGTGCATACCAGAAGCTTGGTACGATTTCACAAAAGTTTGAGAAAGTAGTTGTGACAAGACAACACAAGACAACACAACACAACACAGACACTGCACATATATATATATTTATATATTCCATAATTTCGACGTCATACGTTCCAAATCCGTCCTTAACTTTGAGATCTTGTGCTATATATCAGTTTTATCCCTATCTTTCAAGGGTGAAGAATCACTTTAAAAGTTCTCAGATCCAGATCCGGATTTGAATCTTCACCAAAACGGAATCAATTCTTCTTTGTCACAAACCCAACCTGTCCACCAAATTTTGTCCACATTTTGGGCATCCACATTTGGTGACTGATGTGTTTACACCAGAAAGTTTTGATATTGTGTTGACGTACTTGTAGTCGGTTAATGTGGATTACATAACATTTCATTTCGAAAGTCAAAAGTAACAACACTTCGTGGTCCGCTTTCACTTCATTGTTCATTTGTGTATAAAATATTTATTGAAAAGAACCCGTTTGACGTTAAAATATTTTCCACCACTAATTGTGTAGAGTGATTTGTGTATGGTGCCTCCTGCACATTTATTACAGCAAGCACACAATGTAGAGGCAATCACTCGTCATGCCCGGCAGAACTTTACAAAATGACTTCAAAAAACTTCAGCAAATATGTCTTTTGTCCTTTCAAAATGGCACAAACTTCAATCGAACGTTTCAGTTTGCACCTTATCCTGATGGTGGCCAATAGTTACAATTGTGTCATTTATTTTAATCTTTCATAGTTGTCCATTCATTCCATTTCAAGTTGGTCGGTTTTGCGAATCGCACTCCTTCATATTCTTTTGTCGAGGGAAACACAAACAGAGGGGGAGAGGGAGGGAGAGAGGGAGAGGGATAGGGATAGGGAGGGGGAGGGGGAGGGGGAGAGGGAGAAGGAGAAGGAGAAGGAGAAGGAGAGGGAGAGAGAGAGAGAGAACACAAACAGGGAGAGTGGGGAAACACAAACAGGAGAGAGAGAGAGAGAGAGAGAGAGAGAGAGAGGGAGAGAACACAAACAGGGAGAGTGGGGAAACACAAACGAGAGAGAGAGAGAGAGAGAGAGAGAGTGGGGAAACATAAACAAAACAGAGAGGCTTGATTTTTATGTCCTTTTATAACAAAAGTATTAAAAAAACTAATGAAAGTGAATCAAAGGAAACAATCACAACAGTTGCACAAACCTTTACATGATAAACAAGCATTCTGAGTATTGCGCTGCAATACATGTCCCCTACCAAAGTTCAAAGTGCCATAACTTTGTCAAAAATGATCGAATATGCAAATTTATGCACGGTTGATGCTGGTTTTCAAACTTGATCTGAGGTATGCTGAGACACGTGTGTGTCACGCCTCACCTCGTTGAGAAGCCCGTAAGGTCGCTCCGTGGAGCGGCCTGCATGTATTGCACTGTGTGAATTATATAAATTATTACCAACTCACGGTCTGAGGTACTAGCGATTCAAGAGATATCCATTTTTAAAAATATTTTCGTTTAATTAACGATATCTGCCAAACCACGTGCCCTATCGCAAATTCCAAAAGGACATTTTAGTAGACTGACGTGCTGAACAGATTTGTGAAGTTTCCCCTCGATTGGATCAAAAATGAGGGAGGGGTCGGTTTTAAAGGTTCATGCTTAAAAACGTCATAACTCTGAAACCATCAGTAATTTATTACATTTTCCGGTTCACGATCAATGATCAATGTGTACATATATATGTTGCTCGGCTTGGCTCCGCCCCTCCGGAAAGCGCGCACTGTGTCACGCTGTTGACGTTCGCGAGATGAGGCTGAGGACGCGCACGGTGCGGCTTGAGGAGAACTCGAGAATAAACAAGAGATATCCATTTTTTAAAAATATTTTCGTTTAATTAACGATATCTGCCAAACCACGTGCCCTATCGCAAATTCTAAAAGGACATTTTAGTGCTGAACAGACCTGTGAAGTTTCCCCTCGATTGGATCAAAAATGAGGGAGGAGCTTGGTTTTTGAAGGTTCATGCTTAAAAACGTCATAACTCTGAAACCATGTGACGCCTGGCGTCATGCTCGCTGACTTTTTTGTTCAACATGGGTATGCGATTCTGCCTGCAAAGTTTGGACTCGATCTCTTCAGCCGTTGCAGAGAAAAAGGGGTTTTCGTGTTTTCACGAAAAACAATATGGCGGCTGAACCACGTGACCTGTGACGTCATAATTACCATTAGAATATTCTACAGACCGAGTCCATCATATGGTGAAAATTTTATCTCAATCGGTCCTATTATTACAGAGAAAATCTTTTTTAAAGGAAATTGAAACTTAAAATGGCACTGAGTTAAGGATCATCAGAATTATCAGAATTCCCAAAGTTCAAAGTGCCATAACTTTGTTAAAAATGATCGAAACGTCGTGAAGTTCGAACTTGATCTGTAACTTATCATGAGGAAACCATGTGCCAAGTTTGAAATCATTAGCCTTAAGCGTTTAGAAAAAAAAGTCCGGAAAACTGTTCTTTGCGTGACGGACGGACTGACGGACTGACGGACTGACAGACTGACGGACGGAGGGACGGCGTGCCAACCTATAGTCCCCTCCGGTGTGCACCGGTAGGGGACTAATAAAGAAAATATAAGCAAAGAAACAAAAGAGTATTAAGAAAATCAACTATATAGTAAATATTAACTGACCCTCAGCTATTTTACAAATTGCATTTTTTTATACACCACTCACTGCTTCTCAAAGAGTTGTAACTCAGAACAACAACCCAACAACAACACAACAACCCAACAACCCTCAGAACCCTTATTTTTTGTGTTTTATGTGTCGGTTTGACTTTTTGTATGATTAATGTTAGCTCTTTCACGAGCCTCGATCTTGTATACAAAAAAAAAAAAAAAACAACAACAAAATTCCAGCTTAATTCTTGAAACACAGAGAGCTTTATACATTCCCAAAACATCTGTACTATAAGAGACATTGTTTATCTTTGATTTCCTGGTCTTGTATATCGCCAACTTGGCTTGTGAAAGAAAGAGATGAATTAAAATTGTTGTTGGGTAATTGAAACGCACACTCGGGCCAAAAATAAAGGCAGGAAAATCAAAAACAAAAGAAAGACGTGCGAGTAACATTTTAAAGAAAACAAATAAAGGCGTTAAACGATTACAGTGTACATACGCATGGGACAGGGTTTCACTCTGTCCACAAAAGGGACACTGACCACTTATCGCTTGTGTAAAGCGGTGAATGAGAGAGTTTGTGGGTATTATCCAATGTGCGATTCTCCATTGGAGATCACCAGCACGTTTTGGCACAGGATTTTTATAATACCATCCCCAGTTTGGGGAGAAAGGAGGTGTGTGTGGCAGGACTGCAGACCACCTGCAAGGTGCTGGGGGAGACAAGGAGCGGAAAAGAGCTTTTAAACATTGGAGATACAAGGTTTTATGGTTATCACTGGAAGCGGAAAAGGAGCGGCCAAAATTTATTGGCTCCAAGTTTTCACACATGCATATTTACAACTAGAGTATGTTCCACAAATCTTGAACATAGATGACATCGGACAGAAGCTTTATGAAGATTATGTCACTGAACGTATCAAATTGTATCAAAATTATGTATCCTCCAAATCCTGGTGGCGTCTGGTCTAATCTGTTTCTGGTGTTTGTTCCCCCTCCATCCCTCCCTTACCTCAAATGACTACACAGCTGACACTGCACGTGAAAAAGCTGAATGCCTCAACTCTGTGTTTGCCTCAAAATCTTGTGTCCCGAACCCATCTCTCTCTCTGTACCCACCATACCCAGTCGTACCCAGCTGCTCCTGGACTCTGTGTCCTTCTCTCCTGACAAGATGGAGAAGTTTTTGTCAAACCTCGACTCTGATTCTGCAACTGGACCAGACGGCATCTGCCCACGGGTCCTAAAATCCTGCTCTGCCACTCTATCTCACCCTCTCTCTGTTCTCTTTGTAATGAAGAATAAAGGTTAAGACCCGTTGCAGTTCCCTCTCTGGTGGTGAGAAAAGCAATGTGCTATAAGTGGGTTGGCCTGAGCGTGAGGGAGCTGTCTGTCTTTCGTGACGAATCTGAGCAGGTAGATTTTAAATGACGCATCTTTATATGGCTTGCTTTTTATCGGGTTTTATATTGTTATGGATTTGGGAATTGTGGTTTTTTATTGTTGTTGTAAGATATCACCCTCCTTCCTCCATTTGGTGTATAAAGGTCAAAGGTCGTGCCCGTAGTTATTCCATATACAATCACGTAGCAAATCATAGATTTCCTCCTTGTTCAGTAGTTATCTCCTTATTATGTGTATTAGATTAAGGCTGTGTCTTCCATTAATTAACACTCCATTGCACCAAATTCAAACAAGGTAGATTCCCTTCACATTCCCCTTTCGTCAATTGCCAACTGCATTGGGCGGTTTGCTGCATTCTGCTGCTGCTGTGGGGTTGTGGTTTTTCGCTGCAAGACTCCATTAGCCACGAGGTCATCTCGGAGCAGAAGGTGGGAGGAGTCGGCCCAGCGCCGGGAACAAGGCGTGGCCTTGCCAACGCCTCCTCTAAGGGCGGGATCGGTTAGCCCTCGCGACCAATCAGGGCCGAGGCGAGCTCACCGATGGGCGTGTCCTGGAGGCCGGCGGCTTGATCGCCCGAGGCGTTATATAAGCGTGCGCGGAAGCCTTTGGGAAGAGTCCTGAGAGTTGCGTCAGAGAAACGGCAGAGAGACAGCAAGCCTTTGAGAGAGAGAGAGAACCCGTCACGCAACGCCCCCACGTCAGATGCGGCACACCACAGCAGCTTGAACCGAAGGAGCTTGGGAACCACCGCAGTTTTGGACCACGGCAGCTTTGAGCGGTGACGGCAGTTGCAGCTTCAAAGGAATCGCCGTATGAGAGATGGTTGAGGAGAGCCGGCGGCTGCCCAACTCGAGCCGCGATCATCCCAACCACCCGGACCCTTCCCGCCATTCATTCCTGCCATCATCCCCCGTGTAAGTCTGATTGTTCGTCCGTCTTCTGTGTTGTCCTGGGGTTTAAGTAAGACTGTTAATAGGTAAGCTAGAGTTTCACTGTGTCCTTCTGGTCCGTCCCTCTTTCTGCATTATTTTATTATCCTTCCTTCTTCCTTGGTTTCTTTCATGGTGTAAATAGTAGGAATAAATAATAGTCGTATTTCCAACCTTTTGCCTTCGTCTTCCTCTTCTTCACATCCGTCGTCTTTGTCTTTTCCCCAATGAAAACCTGTGGCACGATTTGGCCAACGTTCAAGGATCGGGTCTAGTTTCTGTTAATAGTTCGTGCCGCGGTTGCTAAAACCGCTCGGCAATTAACATCTGTCCGCGGTACGAACGGGGCTGTGCCACCGGCCTTTCCGGAGGTCGCTGGGCAGCGTCAGGGACCACATCGGTCAGTTATAGAAGAGGGGATTAATCCCCCCTCTAAGGGGAACAGAGGCCGACGTTGGGTTCCGCAACAATATGATTGCCTGCTAATACGTGATTATGTTTTGTCGATGAAGTGGAAAATCGATTTCAATAAAGCTCATCCTCTTGAAGGAGTTTTGTAATAAAAATCATTACATTTTTATTGAAATCGATTCTTGCACTCGGATCCCATGGACAAGCTACTGCGACTCGGGAAGTTATGTGAGGACCCTCAGGCGACGGATGCTGCCAGCCAATGGAAACACTGGCTTCAGGCCCTGACTAATTATATTGCCACTGTTCCGGAGATTACAGGGGTGCAAAAACTTTCTGTGATCACCTGTCATGTTTCCAACGCAGTTTTCAATTACATTTCACATTGTGAGAATTATGAGACCGCCATAGAAGCCTTGAGGGAAATCTAGATAAAACATCGTAGTGCTTTTTACGTGAGACACATACTCGCTACTAGGCAACAGGATCCTTCTGAGCCTCTCGAGCGTTATCTTCAGGAATTGAGAAGACTCGGGAAAGACTGCATGACTGAGGCTCAAACGGCCGCTGAGACAGCTGATGATCTGATGTGAGATGCCTCTGTGACTGGCCTCCCGTCACCTGCGATACAGCTAAGATTACTGGAGAAAACAGCTATGATGCTCCAATATGCACACGATCAAGCTCGAGTCCTACAGCTTGCTCAGACTCGCTCCGAGGCATACAGACGGCCTTTCATAACAGCAGGAGCAACCGCTGAGGCTTACGCAGAGATGCCTCCTAATGCCGAGCGATCCCTTGCGGGTGCTGCGGCTGCACCGGGAGCCACCGCCACCCCGCCGACACCCGAAGAGGAAGGTATCAGTACTACGGCTGCTGTCTTCCCTGCCGAGAACGCAAAGTGTTACTTTTGTGGAAAATGTCGGCACACTCGGGCTCTTTGTCCTGCCAAGGAAGCGCTGTCTTATACTTGCGGGGAAAAAGGGCAGTTTGTGAAGGTTTGTCGCTCGATAAAGACGCGGCGTATTCCCCTCGCGGGAACTAACACATTGCGGCTCGCTCGCACCGTGGACCAGGGCCTGTCTCGTAGCCTCTCCAGCACGGTGCTTCCGGTGCTTGTCGAGGGGAAAGCCACTGATGCACTGATAGACACAGGCAGCAGCGCGAGCTACGTCTGTCAAGCGCTGGTGCAGCGCCACGGATGGACGGTCGGCTCAGCTAGGTGGCTAATCTACATGGCGTCTGCTGCAAGCTTGTGGATTCGCACTAAGGGAATGTGTATTGTTAACTTGGAAGTTAATGACATTGTGTATCCTGATGGAAAAATCATGATAATGCCGAATTTATGTGCTGATGTGCTGTTGGACATTATTTTTTGCACAGACATGGGCGGTTGGAAATGCGATTCGGAGTCAGGGAGAACACCCTTTCTGTTTGCGGTCTGGCCGAGATGGCTATCGAGCCACCTGCTCTATTTCCAAGCTTAACTGCTGACTGTAAGTCACAGACCATAAAGTCTAGACAGTACACTCGTGCTGACATGCAATTCATTGCTGATGAGACTAAACCAGGGGTCAGGAACCTTTTTGACTGGGAGAGCCATAAAAGCCAAATATTTTAAAGTATATTTCATTGAGAGCCATATAGTATTTTTAACGTATAATAAATTAAATATGTCTTACTTTTAATGCGACTTCTGGTGCTGCATGGTTTTGCTGATGGCCTTGTAGTCTGGTTCATACGTGGTGAGGTTGAGCTTCATGCAGGCGTTGAGGCTTCCATCAGTTAAACGTGAGCGTAGGTTGGTCTTAATGTTCCTCATATGCGAGAATGACTGCTCACATGCATATGTAGAGCCAAACATGGTCAATACGGCAATACTCACACGCTGCATTGTGTGGTATGTCACAGGAAGCTCGTTCCAAGTTTTAAGAATCAGCTGGTCTTCAGGTTGAAGATTTTTCATTTCTGTCCACTTGTGTTCCCTCGCCAGCTCTGCTCGCTGTCGCGCAAGACTTTCCAACTCTCCATTAAGTGACTTGAACTTACTCATCCACATGTCTGATGCCTTCAGGTCAGCAACTTCCAGCTCAAAGTCTCCGATAGAGACCCCAGGGATGCATGTCAGGTCGATTTTGTCCACTGCACACTCATGTGGATGAGTGATGAACTTGAAAAGACCAGTGCGCGCACGAAATTCTCCAAAACGTGCTTTGAATGACTGCAGGAGATTGGACGTAAAGCCAGCTAGCTGCTGGAGATCCAGATGTTGAGTGGAGTCACTTGCTAAGCATGCATCTCTAAATTGTTGCAGTCTTTCAAAGTGCAGAAGACGACCTGTTTCAATGTCCCTGAGAAAGACTTCCAGCTTGCTTTCAAATGCAAACACTGCTTGTTGAAGGGATGAGATTGTATTTCCAATACCTTGCATTTTCACATTGAGCTGGTTCAGATGGCCAGTTATGTCCACGAGATAGTGAAACTGCAGGAGCCAGTCAGTGTTGTCTAGCTCAGGATGCTTGACGCCTTTCATTTCAAGAAAAGTCCGGATTTCACTCAGGCAAGCTGCAAAACGGCTGAGCACCTTCCCCCTTGACAACCAACGCACGTTGCTGTGTAAAAGCAGACCGGGATAATGATTCCCAACTTCTTCTAACAGAGCTTTAAACTGGCGATCATTTAAAGCTCGGGCAACAATAAAGTTGACCACTCAAATGACCAGCGACATCACCTCACCAAGCTCCTGGCCACACGTCTGAGCGCAAAGCGCCTCCTGGTGCAGGATGCAATGAAAACTTAGGATGGCTCTCTTTTCATGTTCACGGAGAAGCGCTACAAATCCTTTGTTCTTCCCCAACATACAGGGTGCACCATCAGTACAGACAGAAATAAGTTTATCCATCGGTAGTTTTTTTTCTTTAGCAAACTCCATGAAAGACGTGAATAAATCCTCTCCTCTTGTTGTCCCTTTCATTGGCAAAACAGCCAAGCTTTCCTCACGCAGTGTGTCACCTGCAGCATACCTGGCAATTATACTGCACTGAGATAGATGGCTAACGTCTGTTGACTCATCTAACGCGAGAGAAAAGTATGTCCCGGCGTTTATGTCCTTAATTTGTGTTTCCTCGACTTGATTTGCCATCATGATGCTACGATCGTGCACAGTTCTTGCTGACAGGGGCATGTCTTTTATTCGTTTGATTATCTTGTCTTTATTTGGGAAGTCATCAAACAGTTCATTGGCCACATCAAGCATGAATGTTTTGGCATACTCGCCATCTGTGAATGGCTTTCCATTCCTTACTATTGCCAAAGCACCCGCAAAGCTAGCGGAATTCCCGTCACCTTGCTTGGTCCACACACGTAGTTGCTGCTGACTCGTCTGCACTCTCCGCTGTAGCTCCTCGCATGCCCTTTTCCTGCTGTCCCCCGCTGGATATTTCGATGCAAATGAAGCATGGTGCGTATCGAAGTGCCGCTTTATATGTGACCGTTTCATCGATGCAATTTTATCATTGCATATTAGACATACCGCAGATCCTGCTCTCTCACCAAATGCAAATTCCTCTGTCCACGCAGCCTGGAATGTACGGTAATCATCGTCTTTTTTTCTTTTCACCATCTTTTCCGTTACAAGGGTTGAAGCGGATAAACTAGTTGGCTATCTGATAAAATTGATTTCTTCACCTTTACAATGACGCGGACATGCTCGCGAGCCATTGGTTCCCGACCCGACCCACGGATGACCCGTGACCCATGAAATTTATCTTCAAAACTAATTTCTGTTTACTTTAAAATGACACAGTATTATTAAGAAATATCACAAGTATTTTAAAATCAGTTCCAAACTGATTTTTTTTTAAATTTTTTTTTTTTCAACTCAAAATTGTCTGGGAGCCATATGCCGTCACCGGAAGAGCCATATATGGCTCGCGAGCCATAGATTCCCGACCGCTGGACTAAACGATTGCTGCGTGAGGGCATTATAGAGCCTAGTAGTTATCCGTGGAGGGCCCAAGTGCTCGTGGTGCATACGGATAAATCATTGGAAGCGCATGGTCGTGGATTATTCGCAGACCATTAATAGATTCACACAGCTTGACGCATATCCTTTGCCCAAAATGGATGATATGGTACGTGACGTGGCTAAATACCGCGTATTCAGCACTTTGGATTTAAGAAGTGCGTACCATCAGATACCAATACGTGAGTCTGACAGGCCCTACACTGGGTTCGAATCCAGCCAAAGGCTGTATCACTTTCATCGCATCCCTTTCGGCATGAAAAACAGTGTAACTTGTTTTCAGTGCACCATCGATGACATTGTTGCTAAAGAGCAATTGAAAGACATTTTTGTGTACGTTGACAATGTGACGGTTTGCGGCCACACTCAAGAAGACCATGATGCCAACCTGCGCAGATTCCTGTGGGTCATGCAACAGTACCATTTAACCTTCAACGAGGATAAATGTAAATATTCAGCCCAGACGATAGACCTCGGGTACACAGTGACCGGAGGCGAGATAAAACCGGATGCTGAGAGACTGCGCCCTTTGCTCATTATGGCGGCTTCGTGTGATCGTGCATCTCTGCGTCATGCCTTAGGGCTATTTGCCCATTATTCTCGGTGGGCCATGGCTACTCAGAAGATTCGTCCTCTTGTAGATTGCAAGGCATTCCCTATAACGATGGGTGCCAAGGCCACATTCCTGTAGCAAACATAAAATATAGCATGTGCCTGTGTGACCTCCATTGATGAGACAATACCCAGCCTAGGCAAAACAGATGCCTCCAATTGCACTATCGCTGCGACACTTACCCAGGGGGGGAAGCCTGTGGCATTCTTTTCGCGAACCTTGAGCGGCAGTGAACGTAAACACTCTGCTATCAAAAAGGAAGCCTACGATATTGTGGAATCGATCAGGCGATGGCGTCACTTTCTTTAAGGCAAAAAGTTCCAACTCGTGACCGATCAGGAGTCTGTGGCCTTTATGTACGACCATCGGCATGCACAACGCATTAAGAATTAAAATATATTGAGATGGCGGATAGAATTGACAGAGTATTGCTTTGACATAACCTATCGCCCAGGATGCGATAATCTGGCAGCCGATGCCCTGTCTAGACCTGTCTGTGCTGGCATGATGTCCGACGATCTGTGGGTTATCCACAAATCTCTATGTCATCCGGGGGTAACTCGTCTCACACATTTTCTTCATTGCCGTAACTTGCCTTTCTCGGTAGATGACGCCAGACGCCTATGCCGTTCATGTTCGGTGTGCACTGAAGTGAAGCCTCATTTCTATAAGCCATTGGTGGGGACTTTGATTCATGCCGGCTGTCCTTGGGAGAGACTGTGTATCGATTTTAAGGGACCTCTACCTTCATCGGGCCCACATCATTTCATGCTCACGGTTGTAGATGAGTACTCGCGATTTCCTTTTGCGTTCCCATGCCCTGACATGTCATCCGCTATGGTCATCCGCTGCTTGTGTCAGCTGTTTCTACTGTTCGGATATCCGGCTTTCATGCATTCTGACAGGGGGGCCGCGTTCATGTCTCAGGAGGTGAAGACCTTCCTCCTAGAGCGAGGCATCGCCGCCAGCTGGACTACTCCGTGTCATCCGCAGAGGAACGGACAAGTCGGACGATTTAATGGTATTGTCTGGAAGGCCGTGGAAATGGCTTTGATAACTCAGGGCTTGAGCCCTCATCAATGGAGTTTAGTGTTACCGAGGCCTTACACGCTATACATACTCTCCTATGTACTGCTACAAATGAAACTCCCCACGATAGAATGTTTCATTATCAAAGGCATAGTTCGAGTGGACAATCCTTGCCAGGTTGGCTATCCGAACCCGGGCCCACTTTTTTGAGATGGATGGTCCACCATAGTAAATATGAACCGCTCGTCGATCGGGTACACGTGCTGGAGGCGAATCCGGAATATGCACATATTCAGATGGCAGACGGACGCACGACAACCGTATCAGTTCGGCATTTAGCTTCTTGTGGCAAGGATCCATGCCGGCTGTCCTTGGGAGAGACTGTGTATCGATTTTAAGGGACCTCTACCTTCATCGGGTATTCTGGTATTAATGAGGAGCATGTAGTCGGGCAGGAACTGCTTAACACATCTGCACTGTCTCCTCTTGGGCCAGTAGTGGATTCATCTTCTTCTAGGCCCCGTTGCATGATGGTGTTCCGATTCATGCGGAGCCAATGGGGCCCAGCTCTGAAGCAGACTCTCCTAGTTCGGCAGTGCCCAATGTGGTTGATCTTGAGATCAGTTCTGTCGGCTATCGTACCCGAGATGGAAGAGAGAGTCGGAAGCCGGTTCGTTTAGGTAGATTGTTTTTGTTCTTTGCTGCCCAACGATGTTATCTGTGAGTTTATATGCCGAAGTATGAATTATGTTCATGCGTGCTTTGCGGGAATTTTAATTGGTGGAAGAATGTAATGAAGAATAAAGGTTAAGATATGTTACAGTTCCGTCTCTGGTGGTGAGATAAGCAATGTGCTACAGTCACGTGAAAAAGTAAGTACACCCCATGTAAAGTTTTCTCTTTCAACATATTTCAACATACAGCTATTTGATCTTCATTTCAACAATATCTATCTATAATTCCAGTAATCTCTGTGTGTTTGTTTGTACGTTTGTACGTTTGTACGTTTGTACGTTTGTTTGTTTGTCTGTGACCGCTGTTTCTCGACAACCACGGGTCCGATATACTTTTAACTTGCCAGGTATATTGCTGGGGACCCGAGGATGTGCCTTTTCAAGGTTTCATATTAATCGGACAATTACTTACCGAGCTATGTCCAAAAAACGATTCAACCAATCAGAGTGCAGCGAACTATCGCGTGTGCCGAACGTGGCGGACACACTCTGCCTCGGATGGCACATTTGAGAGCGTATTCATTTATTTCACGTTTGCAAACTATGTTGGCGCTATGTTGGCGTTAAACTATGTTTTAAAACTAATAAAAACCATTTCATGTAAATAGAGGGGGGGGGGGGATTGTCACTGTACTCGCACGAGCAGATGGCGGAAGTGCCTGACCGCCAAGTGAAGTCCGAGCAACTCGCGGTCGAAGGTACTGTAACGGCGTTCGGGCGGGCGAAGCTGCCAGCTAAAGAACGCCAGCGGTTGCCAAGCTCCGTTTTAAAACTAATAAAAACCCCGGGGGGATTGTCACTGTACTCGCAAGCCGTTCGCCGTTCGCTTTGGCGTTGCGAATGAACCAAAACATTTCATGGACCAAACCATTTCATGTAAATAGAGGGGGAGATATAATTTTAGATATAGATATTGTACGGGCATGCCCTAGTTGATAGATAAAGGTGATATAATATAAGAAATATCATGAAACATTTACATTTTGTAGACCATTGTATAATTTAAATAAATATGAATGCAAATTTCGCATGGGGAAAAAGTAAGTACACCCTTGTCTCTAATATATGGTATTGCCCCCTTTGGCAGAAACAACCTCAAGTAGGCATTTCTCATAACTGTCTACCAGTCTCTGACATCGACTGGGAGAAATTTTTGCCCACTCCTCCATGCAGAATTCTTTCAGCTGTGCGATGTTTGAGGGGTTTCTTGCATGCACAGCTCCTTTAAAATTCCCCCACAACATCTCAATGGGATTTAGATCCGGACTTTGACTTGGCCATTCCAGAACCCTCCATTTCTTTCTTTTCAGCCATTCCTTGGTGGATTTACTGGTATGTTTAGGGTCATTGTCATGTTGCAAGGTCCACCTAAGGTTGAGCTTCAACTCTCCAACAGATGGCCTCACATTATCCTCAAGCACCCTCTGGTACAATGAAAAATTCGTAGTGTATTCTATGATGGTGAGCTGCCCAGGCCCTGATGCAGCAAAGCTGCCCCAAACCATAATATTTCCACCACCATGCTTTACAGTTGGTATCAGGTTTTTGTGGTCAAATGCTGTGTTTGGTTTTCGCCAAACATGTCTTCTGGTACTGTGGCCAAATCGCTTTACCTTTGACTCATCTGTCCAGAGCACATTGTTGCAGAAGTGCTGGTCTTTGCCTGGGTGTTCATTGGCAAACTTTAGTCTTGCCCTGAAGTTCTTTCTGGACAGCAAAGGTTTCCTCCTGGCACACTTCCCATGTAGATCAAATTTGTGCAGCCTCTTTCTAATGGTAGACTCGTGCACTTTGACATCAACAGTGGCAAGAGCTACCTGTAGGTCCCGTGATGACATTCCGGGGTTCTTAGAGACTTCTTTCAGCATCTTGCGGTCTACTCTCGGGCTGAACTTGCTGGGGCGGCCTGGCCTGAACAATTTGACAGTTGCTTGGAATCTTCGCCACTTCCAGCTGATCTTCCGGACAGTCGAATGATTGATTTCAAATTGTTTGAAGATCTTTTTAAATCCCTTCCCAGACTCGTAGGCATCTATAACGTTCTTTCTGAAGGTCTCAGAGAGCTCTTTTGATCTAGGCATGGTGACGCCGCACACTTCAACAACAAAGAGCAAACCAAACTAAATGTCTGAGGTTTAAATAAGACAGGTTCCTCCAAGATCCTCTCTGACGATGTTCTAATCATTTGCACCTGAGCTGGTGCATCTGATTCTAATTTTATGTGTTTGAAGTAATGATAAATGTGGGGGTGTACTTATTTTTTCCACATGCGAAATTTGCATTTATGTTTATTTAAATTATACAATGGACTACAAAATGTAAATGTTTCATGATATTTGTTATATTATATCACCTTTATCTATCAATATTGTTGAAATGAAGATCAAATAGCTGTATGTTGAAATATGTTGAAAAAGTCAAAACTTTACATGGGGTGTACTTACTTTTTCACGTGACTGTATAAGAGGATTGGCCTGAGTGACTGTATAAGAGGATTGGCCTGAGCGCGAGGGAGCTGTCTGTCTTTCGTGACGAATTTGAGCTGGTAGGTTTTAAATGACGCATCTTTATATGGCTTGCTTTTTGTAGGGTTTTATATGATTGCCTGCTAATACGTGATTATGTTTTGTCGATGATCGATTTCAATGAAGCTCATCATCTTGAAGGAGTTTTGTAATAAAAATCATTGCACTCTTCACCCTCTCTTTTGCTCAAGGTCATCTGCCATCTGCTTGGAAATCATCCAACATTACAGCTTTACAGAAAAAAGGTGCAAAAACAGATCCTTGCAACTCCAGACCAATCAGCCTGCTCCCAATAATCAGCAAGGTCATGGAATCCATCATTGCTTCTGACATCAAACCCTTCCTCTTCTCCAATAGCTTGATCTTGGATCATCAATTTGGATTCAGACCAGGTCATTCTACTCTGGACATGCTGCTTCTGCTGTCTCAACAATGGATGGAGGTCCTTAATGCCAAACAGGAAATCAGAGCTGTCTCCCTCGACTTCTCACGTGCCTTCAATACGGTCTGGCACCCCGCTCTGCTCACCAAACTCTCCTCCTATGGTATCAATGGAAATCTCCACGCATGGCTTGCGGACTTCCTCTCTGGTCGTAGTCAACGTGTGGCCCTGAATGGTTTTTTTCTCATCTCCTCCTCCTGTTCAGGCTGAAGTTCCCCCAGGCAGTGTTCTGGGCCCTGTGCTATTTCTAGTCTTCATCAATGATCCCTCACACTCTCTGGAAAATCCTCTCTATCTCTTTGCTGATGACTCCACTCTCTGCCGCTCCATACATCATCCCTCAGATCGGCAGTCTGCAGCCTCCTCACTCTCTGCAGACCTGGACAAAATCACAGACTGGTCAAACAAGTGGAACATGTCTTTCAACCCTGACAAATCTCGTACTCTTACGACGTCTCTCCGAAAAGACCGACTGGACAACCCTCCCATCTACTTTCTCAACAATCCTCTCCAAGAAGTTATGTCACTCAAGCTTCTGGGTCTCACTATCTGCCATGATCTTTCCTGGGAAAACCACATTTCCAAGCTGGCCTCCAAAGCCAGTCGCCGTCTGGGCATCCTCCGTCGTGCGAAGTCCTTCCTCGGCACACCTGAGCTCCTCACCACATAAAAGGCTTTCATCCGCAGCTCAATGGAATACTGTTCTCCCCTCTTGGCTGGTGCTCATGCCTCACACGTAGCTCGGCTTCACGCTGTTGAAACCAAAGCTTGCAGAATCATTGGACGATGCAGTGATGAATCTAACTCCGAGGGCCTTTCACTCACTCACTGCAGGCAGGTTGGTGGTCTTTCTGTCTTCTGCCGACTCCTCTCCGGCCTTGCTCCCCCAGCTCTCTCTGTGCTCTGTCCCACAAATATTCCTACAGGTCGCACAAGATCTGCCAGCAACCCTCTTATGGTTAAACTGTCAAAATCAAGACTCTCTATTCACTTTCACTCCTTCATTCCTCTTTTCTCCTGCCTCTGGAACAAACTCCCTCACTCTTTTCAATCCCACTCCTCCCTCCAGGTCTTTAAAACAGCTGTTCACTATCATCTCTTATCATCCCCCATCCAATACCTTGATCTTTTCTACCCCCGTTAATTCACCCCAGATTCACTTTTTTGAAATACCGACTTCTTTCAGTGTCCATGTGTTTTACATCCCTCCCACCTCCCCCCCCCCCCTCACTTTCAATGCCCCTACACCCAAGCCCTTTCCCTCCCACAGATCTCGCGATGTCCCTGCTCTCCATCTTGTTCTCCCGCTCCCTTCATCAAATGTTTTATGTTTTATGTGTCAGTTTGTCTTTTTGTGATCAATGTTAGCTCTTACACGAGCCTCGATCTTGTATACCAAAAAAAATAAAAATGGAGATGTTAGTCTCTGGGAACCAGTCAAAAAGCAGAACAACAAGATGTACATGTCTGGTAGCAAGAAACAAACTTTCAAGTTCCATGACCAGACAGCTGACCTAAAAGAGATCGACAGAGGTCCTGTATCATCATCTCCATCGTCATCAAATCAAAAGATCGCCATTGTTGATGGAATGGTGCTTGTCCAGAAGATGACAGAGACATCAAGGACAATCAACAGTCAAATATCTAGCCCAGTGTTTCAATGACAGGCCTGTGAACCTGAGAGCAGGGTTCAGTGAGGTCATCCTGGTCTTCGATACATACAAACCTGACTCACTAAAGGAGGAAACTAGAGAGAGACAAGGAAAAGCTCCTATACAGTATCAGGTTGCAAATGATACGAACATCAAACACATCCCACTGGCTCGGTTTCTATCGCACGAAAAAACGAAAGCAGATTTGACAGACTCTCACCAAAGCAACCCTTGATTTAAACAAAAACTCACCTCAGTTAGTCATCACATCAGCATCAGGCCACACCAGAAGCAACAGAAACATGCACTTTGAAGACAACAATCACGAGGAGGCTAACACATTGATGATCAGCCTGGCAGCAGAGGCATCACAGCAGTGTACTGATGCACAGGTAGTATTCTTCACTCCTGATACTGACGTCTTGCTTCTGGCTGTGACACACTATGATGACAAGCTCTGCAAAAAGACATCTATTTTGATGGCATCAGGTACAGTCGAAATAGAGCCAACCTGGAGAGCTTTGGGCAAAGAAAAGGCGCAAGCTATACCTGTATTCCACGCATTCACTGGAGCAGACAATGTTGGAAAATTCTCAGCAATAGGCAAAACAAAATGGTTTCAGCAGTATATGAAAGCTGATATGCACTTGGTCAGAGCACTGATGAAACTACCGGAGGAAGGTGACCTAACACGGGAGGTGAAAGACGTATTGGCCAAATTTGTGTGCTCAACCTACTGTCCCAAGGGTATTCACATTGCAAGTATCCCTGATCTAAGATGGTATCTGTTTTGTAAACACCTTGCTGAAAGCAACAACTTACCTCCTCCACTCGATGCACTTGAGGAACACATCCAGCGTGTGCGTTACAAAGCCGAGTTTGGTGCCAAGCCAATGTTATGTGCAGCAACAGCCTTTTGACCACCTGAAAATTGGTTACT